>NW_011480460.1:8128-11543 GCF_000754665.1 Bison bison bison
AGTATCTATCTTAACACAATAATTTTAAGAGTGATATTATTACATTGCAAATTTATGGCTTACCTTAATAGTTTTATAGTTCACATATGTAATTACTTAAATAGTTTATTAGATATTTATATCATATACCCATGAAAAGCAAAATGCAATAGAGTATCAAATGAATATGAAACTCAGGTATCTAAAAATCTCACTTGTTCAGAATGCAGCCAATATAGATGTCACAAGATCCATGTACTTTACTGAAAGGAAAATCCTTGATCTTAAAACACTTAATCTTATTTTACACATAATTTTTACCAAACCTGGTATCCTAATCTATAGCAAATTAGAAATAACAAAACAAGAGGGGCATTGGTAATTGTGATTGCTGTTGGAAGCACCTTGATAGCACTAAAACTAATAATTTTCATTACATATTACTCACTAAAAAGAAGAAAGGAAAATGTGAGAAATTGTTAAATCTCTGGGGTTCTTTAGTAAAGGAGAAAATCACCTTGTATACCTTACCATGTTATAAGCATTATTATTTTATAGCACAGTATAGTAATTGATTTCCACAGTAAAACTGAGTCAAAAAGTAAAGATTCACTTATTTTCAATAGTCTCTATTCAAATAAAGTAGGAAAGTATATAGTTAAGAAATACTTTATATTAAAATGTCAAAAATAAAGCAATTTCATTGCCTAAGGGTTCCCAATAACTGAATTAAATTTTACTAAGTCATTCAGCTACAGGATCCAAAATTGACCAATGCATATAGAGTATAAATGATTCTCATTCCAAAAGTTTCATTGGTGAGAGGGAAAAAAATGGGTCAATCAAAATTGATATGATGAGCATTTGGGATTTGGAACTAATAAAATGATACTACATAGAAAAAAAGAAAGATAATGAACTTGGGTAACCTATCCTTGGTGTCCATAAAATTATTTTTCAGTCAACTTTTTAGAAATTCAGTGTCTCCAAACTTTTCCTTTTTCTATACTTCCTTGTTTGTTTTCCTGTTCTTTTACCCCACAATATATATCTATATATAGATATATAGATATGCTGTGCTTAGTCACTCAGTAATGTCTGACTCTTTGTGACCCCCATGAACTGTATAGCCCACCAGGTTCCTCTGTCCATGAGATTTTTCAGGCAAGAATATTGAAATGAGCATTTGCCATCCCCTCCTCCAGGGGATCTTCCCAACCCAGGGATCAAACCCAGGTCTCCCGCACTGCAGGCAGATTCTTTACCATCTGAGCTACCAGGGAAGCCCAAGAATACTGGAGTGGGTAGCCTATCCCTTCTTCAGGAAATCTTCCCAACCCAGGGATTGAACTGGGGTTTCCTGCATTGCAGGTGAATTATTTACCATCTGAGCTACCAGGAAAGCATATATATATATATACACACACACGTATATATATACGTGTGTGTGTGTAGACTAGGTGTTTTAACCTTTTCAGTTCTTTACACATTGGGATCAAGTTCTTAGTACAGTGAGATTTCAGTTCTTTTGAGAAAAAGCACAATAAGTACTCTATTAAAATAATAAGGGAAGATCTGTTTTAAGTAGAATATGTAGACCTATCAAAATATCAGAGGCAGGGGAGGTTGTGGAATAGTGAGTCTATAAACAACTCACTTCTCCTCTGGCTAAAAAGCCACCAAAATTGTGCTGAAATTTAGATTAGGAAGACGGAATTTCTGTAGAATTTACACTCACCTAGAACAGAGAGAATGAATCCATTTTACACCATTCCATATAATTTATGTAATATTTTACTTGCAAACTTGCATTCTATAAAGTTCCTTTCTTTCATTTCCATTATTTATTTAGATTTTATACCGTTTGGAGCATAAATATAAGCCTTTGTATTTCAACACTCTCAATATTCAAGTATAGTCAAATAAGTCATTAGTGGGAAGACTGCAATAGAAATTTGGAAATATGAAAAGTCACAGTCCACAAAGTAGCTGCCTAAGACTTTTCACTTTAAAAAAATGGTTAAAAAAAAAAAAAAAAAAGAGAGAGAGATAAGAAAAGAAAGAAGTTGCTGCAGGAAAAAAAAAAAACTAGTTTTTACTTATAAAATAGAAATCTCATCAACTTGAAATATTACACATTTAAAAATTTTCCTAAGTCAATTAGTTTTTTCCCTCAAATTTACCAAAGGGACTACAAATAGGTAATTTAGAGCTATCAGTAAGAGACATTTGTAGTTCTTACACAAATCTGAGTATGATCTCAGCACAGATATCCTGGATATCCACCCCCACCCCCACTAGAATTGGTGGCATAATCCCCTATATGAAGGTAAATATATCCTTCAGTCAAAATAATAGATTTTCCAAAGAATTCTTATCAAGATATTTTATCTTTGGGGGTCTTTGAATGTTACTTCAACAGAAAAATAAACTTAGAGTCCTTTCTGTTACCAAATTAGCCTAATGAATGACAAAGTTGGGGAAGTTGCTAATCTTTGAATCCCTAAATTTTCAAACCAGCAGGATTTATAGCATTTTCAGACAATCATAAAAGGACCTATATTCTCACTATGAAATCTGTGACTAGTTCTGTTACATTTATCTCTTGCCTCCTCTCTGTCACCTTCTCACTGCCTTTCCCAAATGTGTAGCAGCTCTCATTTTTAATAGCTGAATAACTATGATTGTAAAAAAAAAGGAAGTTTTTTTCCCTAGGGATTTTCTGTCCCTTACCTTGTAACCCATTAAAATACATACATATTACTTAGAAAGAGATGTGGCATTTATAAAAGGCTAGGTTTTCCTAAAAAGACATAAATACTAAAGTCGTAAGTGCCCAATGAAAAAATTTAAACACATCAAGAAAATATGCGAAGTCCCTTGGTAAATGCATGTTTTACTGATATCAATTTGAAGGGTTATATCTATATTATTCTAGATATAACCAAAGCATGAGATCAACAACTAATCCTAAAGGTACCTATTAGTTCAAAGGACTGGAAATTTTTTAAAGATATATTTAAAATGAAAAATTTTAGTGCTTTCAAGCTAGTAGAAAAAAATATACTAAATAATTGTCTTTATTAAAAATAGTAATTTTATACAAGGGAAATTAAGCTGTTTATAAAGTTAGTGACTTCATACCCTGATAGTTTTTCTCATATTAAGCAATTATTCCTTGCAATAAAAAGTATTAAATTCAAGAGTTTAAGACCTGAATACTTACCCTGACTACACTGAAGTCCAGCTTAGTCTCCTGTGCACACTGTAATATGAGCTGAAAGCAATTTTTACTTTGATTTGTCATTCCATTTTCATAATAACGTTGTAAAATCCTTTGTTGCTCTACAGTAAATACAGAACGTAGATTCATCTAAAAATAAAAGAAGATACTCTGAAAATTGGAATAAAAAATGGGTATGTGTAGAATTTGCAT
>NW_011480460.1:11643-11814 GCF_000754665.1 Bison bison bison
TAAGCCTTTGTATTTCAACACTCTCAATATTCAAGTATAGTCAAATAAGTCATTAGTGGGAAGACTGCAATAGAAATTTGGAAATATGAAAAGTCACAGTCCACAAAGTAGCTGCCTAAGACTTTTCACTTTAAAATAATGGTTAAAAAAAAAAAAAAAAAAAAAAAAAAA
>NW_011480460.1:11914-13241 GCF_000754665.1 Bison bison bison
TTGTCAAGCAAAGCATCTGGCATATGTCTTACAGATAGAAGCTGTGCTCTGGAACAAAAGATGCTTTTATTATATTTTTTTTTTTCTGGGATAAAGGGGTTCATTTTATACAGAAGTCAAAATCTCTCTTTAAAGCTTAAAAATAACCAGGAAGGTTCAGTGACTGTGAAAATGTGTTTGCTTTAGGCAATACTAAACAAAATAATTATTTTTAACAGCTGCAGTATGTAAACCCAAATTAAAAATCATGTACATTTTCCTAAAAATAAACCATGTACTTGTAACTGACTCATAATTAGGCAAGAGAAAATTTTTTTAAAAAACACAGTACTCTTCCTGTTAATAGGCAAGATGTTTAATATTAAGGGAACAACTCTGGGAATCTCACAAATAAGAGGCAAGCCAAGCTCTTCATAAAGGAGATGAATTCCAGTAGTATATTTTACAAAGAAGAACACATAATTAGATAAAGGCAATTTCAGGTTTCTTTTAAAAGCTGTCACATCAAAACTGTTATTCCTAAAAGCTGACAGAAATAAAACCTTCTTTCCAAGGAATGAATCCTTTTAAAATTAGGAAAACAGCAGCAACAAAAACAAACCAAACAGAAATCATTCTAATATGCTGGGTATGCAAACAACTAAGTACACTGATGTGGAAAATAACTTCCCTTTTAAAAATATGTTGAACAATAAAGAAGTTTCATAAAGAAATTAAAGACAGTCATGTAGATATCGAGTGCAATCTGTACATATGGCTTTTTTTTTTCTTGACCATACAAATGTCTTCCTATATAATGTTAAGAGATTTGATGAGAGAAATTCACATGTAGAAGAGGGTAGGAACATTCAGAAACAAATTACAAAGAGAATGCCAATGTAGAAATGTAAACCTCTTATCTGAAAACTGACCAAATTTTCAAGAATGTTTGGGCCAGAGTGTATGGACAATATTCATCAAAGCAATATTACTATCACGTATGCCAGTTTTCAGAGCAATTTCAGGTTCCTTTTCCTAAATGGTTCAGCTACAATCAGGAGATGAAGTTCAAATACCTGAAATACCTCATCTCGTGTGGATTAAGAAGTAAGGTACTTTGGAATGAGATTTGAGGAAAATTTAGAACAAAGTTACATATATTATAGTTCAACTATATGTTACAATTGATTTTTTAATTATATAAATTAAGATTTTTAGTTGGAGTTTCAATATCAAACTCTCAAAAATTAATAGAATGAATAGACAAAAAAGTAGAAAGATATAGTAGACTGGAAAAGCACTGTGAAACGATTCAACATAGTTAAGGTTTATATAATTTTCAAACAAC
>NW_011480460.1:13454-13974 GCF_000754665.1 Bison bison bison
AAAGATACTTTAAAAATCCCGTGAATTTGGAGATTAAATGTCTGCTTTTAAATGCTGGGTGTATCTAAGAAGTCATAACAAAGAAAATTAGAAAATATCCAACAGTACAAAAATGGAAAGAAAAATATTTTTTTAATTTATTTTTTAAAATTAACTAATTTATTTTAATTCAAGGCTAATTACTAAACCACTACAATATTGTAGTGGTTTTCACCATACATTGACGTGAATCAGCCATAGGTGTACATGTGTTCCCCATTCTGAAACCCCCTCCCACCTCCCTCCTCATCCCACTCCTCAGGGTCATCCCAGTGCACCAGCCTTGAGCACCTTGTCTCATGCATTGAACCTGGACTGGCGATCTATTTCACAGATGATGATATACATGTTTCAATGCTATTCTTTCAAATCATCCCATCCTTGCCTTCTCCCACAGAGTCCAAAAGTCTGTTCTTTACGTCTGTGTCTCTTTTGCTGTCTCATATATAGAGTCATCATTACCATCTTTCTAAATTCCATA
>NW_011480460.1:14124-15163 GCF_000754665.1 Bison bison bison
CATTTATCAAAATTTTTTCCATACAGCTGAAACTGTTCAGTGTGACTAAATGCAATGAGGAATCTTGAATAATTTGAAAACAAATAATGGATACTAGCATAAAATTTTGTGAAATTTGAACAATATCTCTAGTTAATAATACTGTTTAACATGTAAATTTTGTCTTATTTACAACATAGTATTTCTTTATATTCTAAGATTTGTATTAGATGTTTCAAACATCATTCAAATATTTTTTAAATTACTAAAATAGTAAGCTTTCTAGATTTTAGCAGTAATACCAAATGCCAGAATAAATGGAAATATATCAAAGTTTTGAGTGAATGTAAATTAGAAATCTAGCATTCTATTCATATTTTAGTCAAGAAATGAAACCAAAATGTTATATTTTTTTCATTTAAGCTTTTGTACACACACATAGTGTGTATAATATTATGTATTTTAGAAATGTTATGAATTTTTTTCTCAAAAAGTTCATTCTTTACCTGCTCAACTAAATATACCCTATAATCAAGATAACTTATTATCTCCTGCTGCCCTCATTATCTTGGCCTATAAAGAGGCAAGTTATTGAATGCATGAAGTTCTTAATCATCTGTACAAACATCAGGAAGAGTTGAAAATTTTTTCATTTTAAAAGTTGGGTTGTTATTTATGTGGGAGATAAAATGACAACCCATTCGATTCATGAAAATTGAGACCCACTGGGTTGAGTAAGGGAAGGTAATTGAATTAAAGGATTAAATATCAAAATAACAAGTCATTTAGCTTTACCTCATGAGTATAATACTCTTTGTACTGTAGCAACCACTGAACATATGCCATCCCACAAGTAATAAGACAACCTGTGCCTTACTTTTTAGCTTCACTGGAGAGTATTTGGTAAATCACTTAATTTCTATGAGCATCCATCTCCTACTCAGTAAAATTCTGGATTATATGACTTGTTTTATTTACCAATTTGGACTGTTACAAATAATTTAAGATATGTGAGCTGATTTTTCTTAGTTTGTGTGTGTGTGTGTGTGTGTGTGTGTAT
>NW_011480460.1:16624-17219 GCF_000754665.1 Bison bison bison
AGTGGAGTGGTATCATCTGCATATCTGCGACTTTTTTATATTTCTCTCAGCAATCTTGATTCCAGCTTGTGATTCAGCATTTTGCATATAAGTTAAATAAGCAGGGTTACAACATATAGCCTTGTCATACTCCTTTTGCAATTTTGAACCAGGCAGGTCCACATCTGGTTCTAACTGGCTGTTTTTGTCCTGAATACAAGCTTCAAACAATTTCCAAGAAAAAAAAATGCAAAAAGGAAAACTGGTTGTTTGGAGGCCTTACAAATAAAAAGGAAGAGAAGCAAAAGCCAAAGGAGAAAAGGAAAGATATATCCATCTGAATGCAGAGCTCCAAATAGCAAGGAGAGATAAGAAAGCATTCCTAAGTGATCAATGCAAAGAAATAGAGGGGAAAGTAGAATGGGAAAGACTAGAGGTCTCTACAAGAAACTCAGAGATACCAAGGGAACATTTCATGCAAAGATGGGCACAATGAAGGACAAATTGGTATGGGCGTAACTGAAGCAGAAGATGTTAAGAGAGGTGGCAAGAATACACAGAACTATACAAAAAAATCTTAATGACCCAGATAACCATGATGGTGTGATCACTCACC
>NW_011480460.1:17319-17785 GCF_000754665.1 Bison bison bison
AAAATTCCAAAAAAAAAAAAAAAAAAACACATCTATTTCAGCTTCACTGACTATGCTAAATCCTTTGTGTGGATCACAACAAACTGGAAAATTCTTAAAGAGATATTAATACCAGACCACCTTACCTGCCTCCTGAGAAATCTGTATGCAGGTCAAGAAGAAACAGTTAGAACCAGACATGGAAGAGCAGACTGATGTCAAATTGGGAAAGGAGTATGTCAAGGTTGTATATTGTCAACCTGCTAGTTTACCTTATATGCACAGTACATCATGCAAAATCCCAGGCTGGATGAAGCACAAACTGGAATCAAGATTGCCAGGAGATATATCAATAACCTCAGATACACAGATGACACCACCCTTATGGCAGAAAGTGAATAGAAATTAAACAGCTTCTTGATGAAAGTGAAAGAGGAGAGTGAAAAAGCTGGCTTAAAACTCAACATTCAAAAAACGAAGATCATGG
>NW_011480460.1:17885-18268 GCF_000754665.1 Bison bison bison
TCCAGCAGCACAATTCCAAAGCATAAAGTTTTCAACACTCAGCCTTATTTATGGTCCAACAATCACATTAATACATGACTACTGGAAAAATGATAGCATTGATTATACAGACCTTTGTCAGCAAAGTGGTGTTTCTACTTATTAATATGCTATCTTGGTTTGTCATAGCTTTCCTTACAAGTATATTTTAATTTTATGGCTGCAGTCACAGTCTTCAGTGATTTTGGAGCCCAAGAAAATAAAATCTGTCATTACTTCAAACTTTCCTCCTTTTATTTGTCATGACGTGATGGGACTAGATGCCATGGTCTTAAGTTTTTTAATGTAGAGTTTCAGGCCAGCTCTTTCACTCTCATTTTTCATTCTCATCAAGATGCTCTTTA
>NW_011480461.1:0-724 GCF_000754665.1 Bison bison bison
TGGACAAGAAGCACATGAACCATTTCACAGAACTCAAAAGTGGATGGGGACAAGCTCCTTGGTATGTTTGACTCAGGGAGAAAAAAGAAGCTCTGGAAGCATGTTGTAACTCTGAAACACTGGATGGTGATAAACTACTTGGTATGATGACCTGAGAGAATGAAGAAACCCAGAAGTATGTTGCATAATTGAAACATTGGATAATGTCAAACTACTGGGTGTGTTTGATCCAGTGTACTCAAAGAAGCACTTGAAGCATGTCACAGAACTTGAACACTGGATGGTGAAAAACTCCTGGGAGTGTTTGACTAGGTCGATGAAGAAGCTCTTCAAGCATGTCTCTGCACCAAGACCCTGGATGATAAGTGTGTTTTACCTTCAGAAAATGAAGCACTTGAACTGTGTAACAGCACTAAAATAGAGGATGACAGTTATATCACTGGGTGATTAGTGCCAGGTGACAAGGAAACACTGGAAAATGTCACATGCTAATGCACTGAATACTCTATGATAATAAAGTACTGAATGTGTTTGATCTGGGGTTGAGAAGAAGAAGATAAAGCAGGTCTCAGTTCTGAAACATGGGATTGTGATACACTGCTGGGAGTGTCGGAATTCGAGTGGAAGAAGAAACACTGGAAGCATGTCACATCCATGAAACAATAAATGTTGCTAAACTACTGAGTGGGAATGATAGACTGGGAAAGACTAGAGATCTCTTCAG
>NW_011480461.1:824-2434 GCF_000754665.1 Bison bison bison
AACTTCATGGCTTCAGTCACAATGCAGTGATTTTGGAACTCCAAAATAAAAATCTGTCACAGTTCCTTTGTGTCCTGATCTATTTGCTATCAAGACTTTGGCCATCTCATGTGAAGAGTTGACTCATTGGAAAAGACTCTGAGGCTGGGAGGGATTGGGGGCAGGAGGAGAAGGGGAAAACAGATGATGAGATGGCTGGATGGCATCAGTGACTCAATGGACATGAGTCTGAGTGAATTCCGGGAGTTGTTGATGGACAGGGAGGCCTCGTGGGGTCATGGGGTCACATGGGGTCACAAAGAGTCAGACACGACTGAGTGACTGAACTGAACTGAACTAATGGGACTGCATGACATGATCTTATTTTTTGAATGTCGAGGTTTAAGCCAGCTTTTTTAATCCCCACTTTCATCTCTTGCAAGGAGCTCTAATTCCTCTTCTGCTTTCTGTCATCTGCATGTCTGAGTTTACTGATATTTCTCCCAGAAATTTTGATTCCAGCTTGTGCTTCCAGTCTGACATTTTGCATGATATACTCTGCATGTAAGTTAAATAAGTGGGGTGACAATAAAATAGCCTTGATGTACTCCTTTACCAATTCTAAACAAGTCCCTTGTTCCTGCCTGATTCTGTTACTTCTTGACATGCATACACATTTCACAGGAGCCAGGAAATGTGGTCAAGTATACACATCTCTTTAAGAATTTCCCACAGTTTCAGTGACCCACACAGGCAAAGGCTTAACCTAGTGAATGAAGCAGAAGTAGATCATTTTCTGGAATTCCCTTCTTTTTCTATGATCCAATGAATGTTGGCAATTTGGTCTCTGGTTCCTCTGTCATTTGAAAGTTCTCAGTTCCCATATTGTAGAAACCCAGATTGAGGAATTTTTAGCATTACATTGCCAGCATATGAAATGAGCACGAATGTGCAATAGTCTGAGCATTCCATCACAATGCCCCTGCTTGAGAACAGAGTGAAACTGACCTTTTCCTGTCCTGTGGTCATTGATGACTTTTCCAAATTTCCTGGCACATTGAGTGAAGCATTTTAACAGCATTATTATTATTATTATTATTTTAATTTGAAATAGCTGAGCTTCAATTCTATCACCTCGACTAGTATTGTGGTAATTCTTCCTAAGATCCACTTGACTTCACACCCCAGGTTGTCTGCTCTATGTGAGTGATCACACCATTATGGTTATCTAGGTGATTAAGTGGAGAAGACAATGGCACCGCACTCTAGTACTCAAGCCTGGAAAATTCCATGGATGAAGGAGCCTGGTAGGGTGCAGTCCATGGGGTCACAAAGAGTCAGACATGACTGAAGCGACTCAGCAACAGCAGCAGCAGGAGCAGCAGGTGATTAAGACCTTTCTTTGGTACAGTTCTTCTCTTATACTCTTGCCAACACTTCATCACATTTTCTGCTTCTGCTAGGTTCATACCACTTCTGTCCTTGATTGTGCCCATGTTTGCATGAAATATTCCCTTGGTGTCTCTAAGTTTCTTGGCAAGATTTCTAGTCTTTCCTATTCTATTGTTTCCTTTATTTTTTATTGGCATTAAACACGCACAATATTAAATCCCCGTCCAGTGTTTAAGTGC
>NW_011480461.1:3923-7303 GCF_000754665.1 Bison bison bison
CTCAAAACATGTGATAAGCTATCACATTAATTTGTCCTGGAGTGGATTAAAAAACACTTGAAGCATATCTGCACTTAAACACTGGACGGGGATTTAATATTGTGCGTGTTTAATGCCAATAAAAAATAAAGGAAACAATAGAATAGGAAAGACTAGAAATCTTGCCAAGAAACTTAGAGACACCAAGGAAATATTTCATGTAAACATGGGCACAATCAAGGACAGAAGTGGTATGAACCTAGCAGAAGCAGAAAATGTGATGAAGTGTTGGCAAGAGTATAAGAGAACTGTACCAAAGAAAGGTCTTAATCACCCACTGCTCCTGCTGCTGCTGCTGCTAAGTCGCTTCAGTTGTGTCTGACTCTTTGTGACCCTATGGACTGCATCCTACCAGGCTCCTCCATCCATGGAACTTTCCAGGCTTAAGTACTGGAGTGTGGTGCCATTGTCTTCTCCACCTAATCACCTAGATAACCATAATGGTGTGATCACTTACAGAGAGCAGGCAACCTGGGGTGTGAAGTCAAGTGAATCTTCGGAAGAATTACCACAATGCTAGTCGAGGTGATAGAATTGAAGCTCAGCTATTTCAAATTAAAATAATAATAATAATAATGTTGTTAAAATGCTTCACTCAATGTGCCAGGAAATTTGGAAAAGTCATCAATGACCACAGGACAGGAAAAGGTCAGTTTCTCTCTGTTCCCAAAGCGGGGCATTGTGATGGAATGCTCAAACTATTGCACATTCGTGCTCATTTCATATGCTGGCAATGTAATGCTCAACATTCCTCAATCTAGGTTTCTACAATATGTGAACTGAGAACTTTCAAATGTACAAATAGGATTAGGAAAGACAGAGGAACCAGAGACCAAATTGCCAACATTCATTGGATCATAGAAAAAGAAGAGAATTCCAGAAAATGATCTACTTCTGCTTCATTCACTAGGCTAAAGCCTTTGCCTGTGTGGGTCACTGAAACTGTGGAAAATTCTTAAAGAGATGTGTATACTTGACCACATTACCTGGCTCCTGTGAAATGTGTATGCATGTCAAGAAGTAACAGAATCAGGCAGGAACAAGGGACTTGTTTAGAACTGGTAAAGGAGTACATCAAGGGTGTTTTATTGTCACCCCACTTATTTAACTTACATGCAGAGTATATTATGCAAAATGTCAGACGGGAAGCACAAGCTGGAATCTAAATTTCTGGAGAAATATCAGTAAACTCAGACATGCAGATGACAGAAAGCAGAAGAGGAATTAGAGCTCCTTGCTGAGATGAAAGTGGGGATTTAAAAAGCTGGCTTAAACCTCGACATTCAAAAAACTAAGATCATGTCATGCAGTCCCATCAGTTCAGTTCAGTTCAGTCACTCAGTCGTGTCTGAGTCTTTGTGATCCCATGAATTGCAGCACACGAGGCCTCCCTGTCCATCACCAACTCCCAGAGTTCACTCAGATTCACGTCCATGGAGTCAGTGATGCCATCCAGCCATCTCATCCTCTGTTGCCCCTTCTCCTCCTGCCCCCCAATCCCTCCCAGCATCAGAGTCTTTTCCAATGAGTCAACTCTTCACATGAGATGGCCAAAGTACTTGATAGCAAATAGATCAGGACACAAAGGAAACTGTGACAGATTTTTATTTTTGTGAGTTCCAAAATCACTGCATTGTGACTGAAGCCATGAAGTTAAAAGACACTTGCTTCTTGGAGGAAGAGCTATGAGAAACCTAGACAACATATGCAACCAGAGACATAACTTTGCTGGCAAAGGTCCATATAATCAAGGTATGATTTTTCCCAGTAGTCGTGCTTGGATGTGAGATCTGAACCATAAAGAAGGTTGAATGCCAAATAATTGATGTTTTATAACTGTGGTGCTGGAGAAGACTCTTGAGTCCCTTGAACTGCAAAGAGATCAAACCAGTCAGTCCTAAAGGAAAACAACACTGACTACTCATTGGAAGGACTGGTGCTGAAGTTGCAATACTTTGGCCACATGATGCAAAGAGCCAAATCATTAGAAAAGACACTAATGCTGGGTAAGATTGTAAGCAGGTGGGGATGAGTGTGATAGAGAATAAAATGGTTGACTGTTGGCATAATTGTCTCAATGGGCATGATTTTGAGCAAATTCCAGGAGATAGTGAAGGACAGGGAAGCCTAGTGTGCTGTAGTTCATGGGGTCGCAAAGAGCTGGACATGACTGTGTGACTGAAAAACATCAATCAGAGGTAAATAAAGAAGCACCTGAAGTGTGTCACAGCACTTAAACATTGGATGTTGATAAACTACTGTATGTATTTGAAACAGGATAGTTGAGGAAGACCTTGTGAATTAATCAGCACTGAAAGAATGGATGTGTGTATTAACCCAGAGTAGATAAGTAAGCACTGTTATATGTCACAGTACTGATAGACTGAATGGTGATAAAAGACTTGTTGAGTTTGATCTCTGGGGGTCAAACAAGCACCTAATATATGCCACAAGTTACAGCCCTGAAGCCTTGGCTAATGATAAAATGCTGGGAACGTTAGACTGATGTGGACTATTAAGCACTTGAAGCATATCACTGTACTGAATACAGGATGATGATACACAAATGAGTATGTTTTACAAGAGAGGATGAAGAACATGAAGCATATCACAGAACTGAAACATTGAAGGATGGTAAACTCCTAGGATTGATGGGCCAGGATTGACAAAGAAGCATATGCTGAAATAGAGATGTTGATTAACTATTGAGTATTTGACACCAGGTGGACAAAGAAGCATTTGGAGCATGTCATATGTCAAGGCACTGAGCACTGAATGGCAATAAACTAAAGAGTGTGTATTTCCAGAGAGTGGATGAAGAGGCACTTGAATCATATCACAGCACTGAAACACTTACTTTGATAAGCTACTGGATATATTTTTCCAGTCTGATAAAGCAGTTTGTGTCAGAGCTTGAAAATACTGGATGGTGATAAACTACTGGTGTGTTTGACAAAGATGCACTTGAACTTGTGACAGCAGTGAAAAGCAGGAAGTGATAAGCTGCTGAGTCTATTTTAGTTGTGGTGGACAAAGATGTGGCTGAACCTCCTCTCTAAAGTGTGGATAATGAAAAGTATGTTTGACCTGGGGTGGGTAAAGAAACACTGAAAGCATGTCACAACAGTGAAACACTGGATGGAGATGGTGTCACTGCACTGAAACAGTAGATGATGATAATCTATTGGATGTGCTCAATGAGTAATCAATGAAGAAGTGCATGGTATGGCACTGCATGGTGATATACACCTGGTTGTATTTGACCAGTGTGGATGAAGAAGTTCTTGAAGCATGTCAAATCTTTGCAACCCTGGATGGTGATATATTCCCATCAAACAATG
>NW_011480461.1:8837-10284 GCF_000754665.1 Bison bison bison
TGGGTCATATGGGATTTCTATTTTCAACTTTATAAGGAGTCTCCACAAAGTTCTCCATAATGGTTGCACCAGTTTGCATCCTCATCAACAGTTTAAGAAGGTTCCCTTGTCTCCACACCCTCTCTAGCAATTTTACTGTAGATATTTTAATCATGGCCAGTCTGACCAGTGTGAAGTGATACTCAATGCAGTTTTGGTTTGCACTTCTCTTATAATGAGTGATGCTGAGCAACTTTTCTGTGTCCCTTAGTAATCTGTATGTCTTCTTTGATTAGTTTTTCTGAGTAGTATTTGTAGCTGAGTATTCAGATGCATCGGAGAAGGCAATGGCACCCCACTTCAGTACTCTTGCCTGGAAAATCCAATGGATGGAGGAGCCTGGTGGGCTGCAGCCCATGGGGTTGCCAGGAGTCAGACACAACTGGGAGACTTCACTTTCACTTTTCACTTTCATGCATTGGAGAAGGAAATGGCAATCCACTCCAGTCTTCTTGCCTGGAGAATCCCAGGGACAGGGGAGCCTGGTGGGCTGCCGTCTATGGGGTCGCACAGAGTCGGACATGACTGAAGCGACTTAGCAGCAGTATTGAGATGCATGAGCAGCTTGCACATTTTGGAGATTAATTTTTTGTTAGTTTTTCAGCTGCTATTTTCTCCCAATTCTGAAGGCTACGTTTCAGTTCAGTCGCTCAGTCATGTCTGACTCTTTGAGACCCCATGAATCGCAGCACACCAGGCCTCCCTGTCCATCACCAACTCCCAAGTTCAGTCAGACACAAGTCCATCGAGTCAATGATGCCATCCAGCCATCTCATCCTCTGTCCTCATCCTCATCCTCCTGCTCCCAGTCCTTCCCAGCATCAGAGTCTTTTCCAATGAGTCAACTCCTCACATGATGTGGCCAAAGTACTAGAGTTTCAGTTTTAGCATCATTCCTTCCAAAGAAATCTCAGGGCTGATCTCCTTCAGAATGACCTGCTTGGACCTCCTTGCAGTCCAAGGGACTCTCAAGAGTCTTCTCTAACACCACAGTTCAAAAGCATCAATTCTACACCGCTCAGCCTTCTTCACAGTCCAACTCCCACATCCATACATGACCACTGGAAAAGCCATTAGCCTTGACTAGATGGACCTTTGTTGGCAAAGTAATGTCTCTGAGAATTTTCAATATGCTATCTAGATTGGTCATGACTTTTCTTCCAAGGAGTAAGCATCTATTAATTTCATGGCTGCAGTCACCAACTGCAGTGATTTTGGAGCCCCCCAAAATAAAGTCTGACACTGTTTCCACTGTTTTCCCATCTATTTCCAATGAAGAGATGGGTCCAAATGCCTGGTCTTCGTTTTCTGAATGTTGAGCTTTAAGCCAACTTTTTCACTCTCCTCTTTCACTTTCATCAAGAGGCTTTTTCATTCCTCTTCACTTTCTGCCATAAGGGTGGTGTCA
>NW_011480461.1:10384-10484 GCF_000754665.1 Bison bison bison
AAGGGTGATGTCATCTCCATATCTGAAGTTATTGATATTTCTCTTGGCAATCTTGATTCTAGCTTGTGCTTCTTTCAGCCCAGCATTTCTCATGATGTAC
>NW_011480461.1:10902-11935 GCF_000754665.1 Bison bison bison
GTCTGGTTCTAGGTGAATGATCATACCATCGTCATTATCTTGGTCATGAAGATCTTTTTTTTTTTTTTTAATATAAATATATTTATTTGAATTAAAGCTTAATTACTGTAAAATATAGTATTGGTTTTGCTATACATAAACATGAATCCACCACAGGTATACACGTGTTCCCCATACCATATCCCCTTCCCTCCTACCTCCCTGTACCATCCCTCTGGGTCATCCCTGTGCACCAGTATCCTGCAGCCAGTCCCAAGCAACCAGGACCTGCATCAAACTTGGACTGGCGATTTGTTTCATATATGATATTGTATATGTTTCAATGTCATTCTCCCAAATCATCCCACCCTCTCCCTCTTCCACAGAGTCCAGAGACCATTCTGTACATCTCTGTTTCTTTTGCTGTCTCGCATACAGGGTTATCGTTACCATCTTTCTACATTCCATATATATGCATTAGTATACTGTATTGGTGTTTTACTTTCTGGCTTACTTCACTCTATATAATAGGCTCCAGTCCCATCCACTTCATTAGAACTGATTCAAATGTACTATTTTTAATGGCTGAGTAATATTTCTTTGTGTATATGTATTACAGCTTTCTTATCCATTTGTCCGCTGATGGTCATCTAGGTTGCTTCCATGTCCTGGCTATTAGAAACAGTGCTGTGATGAACATTTGGGCACACGTGTCTCTTTCAATTCCGGTTTCCTTGGTGTGTATGCCCAGCAATAGAACTTTCATATGGAAGTTCTATTTCCAGTTTGTTTTTTTTTTTTAAGGAATCTCCACACTGTTCTCCTTAGTGGCTGTACTAGTTTTGATTCCCACCAACAGTGTAAGAGGGTTCCCTTTTCTCTACACCCTGTCCAGCATGTATTGCTTGTAGACTTTTGGATCACAGCCATTTTCACTGACATGAAATGGTACCTCATTGTGGCTTGATTTGCATTTCTCTGATAAATGGGGAAACAGTGGAAACAGTGTCAGACTTTATTTTTCTGGGCTCCAAAATCACTGCAGATGGTAACT
>NW_011480461.1:13688-15585 GCF_000754665.1 Bison bison bison
AGTCCATTTTCTTGGCAAAACTCTATTAGTCTTTGCCCTGCTTCATTCTGTATTCCAAGGCCAAATTTGCCTGTTACTCCAGGTGTTTCTTGACTTCCAACTTTTGCATTCCAGTCCCCTATGATGAAAAGAGCATCTTTTTTGGGTGTTAGTTCTAAAATGTGTCATAGGTCTTCATAGAACCTTTCAACTTAAGCTTCTTCAGCATTACTGGTTGGGGCATAGACTTGGATTACTGTGATATTGAATGGTTTGCCTTGGAAACGAACAGAGATCATTCTGTCATTTTTGAGATTGCATCCAAGTACTGCATTTTTTACTCTTTTGTTGACCATGATAGCTACTCCATTTCTTCAAAGGGATTCCTGCTCGCAGTAGTAGATATGGTCATTTGAGTTAAATTCACCTATTCCAGTCCATTTTAGTTCACTGATTCCTAGAATGTTGACATTCACTCTTGCCATCTCCTGTTTGACCACTTCCAATTTGCCTTCATTCATGGACCTGACATTCCAGGTTCCTACCTTGCTTCTATCACCAGTCACATCTGCAACTGGGTATTGTTTTTGCTTTGGCTCCATCCCTTCATTCTTTCTGGAGTTACTAATCCACTGATTCCAGTAGCATATTGGGCCCCTACTGACCTGAGGAGTTCCTCCTTCAGTATCCTATCATTTTGCCTTTTCATACTGTTCATGGGGTTCTGAAGGCAAGAATACTGAAGGGGTTTGCCATTCCCTTCTCCAGTGGACCACATTCTGTCAAACTTCTCCATCATGACCCTCACGTCTTGGGTGGCCCCATGGGCATGGCACAGAGTGCGGGTGGCTTTGACAGCACACAGAGTGCAGACGGCTGTGCTAGTGCACAGAGCATGGCCAAGTGGGGCTACCCAACGTCCGAGGTCACAGGCAGAATCCGGGAGGACCCCACGCCTGAGGGGCGGCATCCAAGAGGAGTTACCCCATGTCCCAGGTCAGGCGCAGTGGCTGAGTATGCCAGGCTGTGAAGGCGCAGGGATGGCTGAGAGGAGCTACTCCACGTCTGAGGTAAGGGGCGGCAGCAGGGAGGAGGTACCCCACGTCCAAGGTCATTGGAGGCGGCCGAAAGTGCAAGGCTGCGACAGCGCAGAAGCAGCCCAGAGGAGCTACCCTGTGTCAGAGGTCAGGGGTTGCAGGCGAAAGTGCAAGGCTGGGATAGCGCATAAGCTGCCAAGAGGAGGTACCTCACGCCCGAGGCCTGGGGTGATGGTTGAGATAAGTATTGCGAAAAGACTGCTCTGATGAAGGATAAGAGAATCCAGGTTTTACAGAAGTTTTGGTTCAACAATCAGGTATAGAGAATGTCCGAGTATTATGGTTAATGAAAGAAAAACTGGACACCTCAAGTGAATGGATTCAGATATTTTCTACCTATGGGAAGATGCAAGAATCTGGGCTCCTTGAAATAATTCTTTTGATAATCACTTGAACTAGAGCTAGTATCTATTCTTTCTGTCTCAAGTCACTTCTTCAGGCCACACTAGTGTCAGGTGCAGTAACTAAGGACTTGATAGTGCACAACCTGATTTAACAAGAGTTCCCCCAGGTTTCACGTTTATGGATAGATGCAATGGCTTATGACTCTATGCCTGCAGCATCATTTGTTTACTGATATGGCTGGCAAATTTCTTGGTTCACAATGTGCTTTATTCTCTACAACCTCAGAAAAAGTTACTATATCTAGAAAGATTCTTACACTCTCAAAGAAGTTGACCATGTGCTGCTACCTAAACAGGTAATCAGTTCAGTTCATTCTCTGTCATGTCTGACTCTTTGCAACCCCATGCATTGCAGCACCCCAGGGCTCCCTGTCCAATACCATCCCTCGGAGTTCACTCAGACTCACGTTCATCGAG
>NW_011480462.1:0-478 GCF_000754665.1 Bison bison bison
CTAACTCAAAATGGATTAAAAACCTGAATACAAGACCAGAAACCATGTAACTCCTAGAAGAAAACATAGGCAGTAAGCTCCTTGACATCAGTCTTAGCAATGACTTTTTGGATTTGACACCAAAACCAAAGGCACCAAAAGCAAAAATAAACAAATAGGACTACACCAAGGTACAAAGTTCTACACATCAAAAGAAATCATCAACAAAATGCAAAGGCAACCCACTGAATGGGAAAAAATATTTGCAAATCATATATCTGATAAGGCATTAATATCCAAAATATATATTTTTAAAAATGCATATAACAACAAAAAAAATAATCAAAAAATGGGCAGAAGAGCTGAACAGCCATTATATAGATGGACACCAGATACAGGAAAGGATACTCAACACCACAAATCATCAGAGAAATCCAAAACCACAATGAGATGTTACCCCACACCTGTTAGGAATGTTATTATCAAAAAGAGAGGAGAT
>NW_011480462.1:4032-7473 GCF_000754665.1 Bison bison bison
ATTGCCTTTCTTTGGGATTGGAATGAAAACTGACCTTTTCCAGTCCTGTGGCCACTGCTGAGTTTTCCAAATTTGCTGGCATATTGAGTGCAGCACTTTCACAGCATCATCTTTCAGGATTTGGAATAGCTCCACTGGAATGCCATCACCTCCACTAGCTTTGTTCATAGTGATGCTTTCTAAGGTCCACTTGACTTCACATTCCAGGATGTCTGGCTCTAGGTGAGTGAACACACCATCGTGATTATCTGGGTCGTGAAGCTCTTTTTTGTACAGTTCTTCTGTGTATTCTTGCCACCTCTTCTTAAAATCTTCTGCTTCTATTACTTCTCTATTGTTGAAGAAACTGGGTTGCTTTATCCCATAGTGTCCCTCATTATAAATTCTGCTGCTTGTATCCCAAGAATGTCATTTAACATGTTCCTGTTTCTGTACTGCCTGTATATTCATATTTATATTTGAAGGCTTAATCAAAACCTGATTCAATTTTTGGCAAGAATTCTTTGGAGTTGCTACTGATCATCATGGACTAAACTACCATCACCACCACTAATTATCACGTCATGTCTAATTACCTCTATTCTAGTGATATTAGCAGCCTCTGGAAATCAAACCTAGATCATTTATCTCATTATGGATTGCAAAGTAGCTAGATGCAATTCTTCCTTCATCATTTACTAACTGGAAAGCTACAAAGTTAAACCTCCCTCCACTGATCATTTGGTTACCTGAGGTACAATGTACGTTCAAAAAAGTCAAGATAAATGTTTGATTCAATTCATTTACCAGTTTTCAAAATAATGAGTTGGTTCCCTAGCTTACTTCACAGTGTAGTCCTGTGTTTACAGTATCATTATGAAGTCATGTGTTTCAATCTGTTGCAGTTATACATGTTCAAATTGCTCCATCTTTGACATAGGAAACTATTCAAGTTGTTTCCTGAGTCCTTCTGACATACCTTCAGTAGATTTTAATAATGTCCATGCCTCCTGGTATAACAAGACGTTCCAGGCTTACCTTGGATAATTACTGCCCTGAATCAGCTACTTCTTCACAAAACCCCATTTCCTTTCTTGGGAAATGGTATTTAGAAACCTCACTCTGGACGAAGGATCTTTTTAAACTAATTAAACTTTCCTCTAACACTTTAACTATTAACTATCTACTATATCAACTATTATTAAAAGTTCAAATCACATACAAAAGGAAAAAACACTGCCAAAATCCTGCTGTTAAAAAAGATCCCTATCAATGCCAACAGGATTTACAAGCAAACATAAAGAAGTTCCCACTGACCAAAGAGAGACAATTTAAGCAGCAAATAAAAAAAATTATTGATTGCAACAGATTGAAATATATTAAGTATATTTAAAGTCCATGAGTTTATAATGATATTTCATAAAAGAGGAAGCAAAACTAAGTAACAAAAAATTTATAAAAATAAGTAACTTAAAAAGCAGAAACATCACTTTGCTAACACAGGTCCACATAGTCAAAGCTATGATTTTTCCTGTAGTCACGTACAGATGTGAGAGCTGGACAGTAAAGAAGTCTGAGGGCCAAAGAACTGATGCCTTTGAATTGTAGTGTCGGATAAGACTCTTGAGAGTCCCTTGGACTACAAGGAGATCAAACCAGTCAATCCTAAAGGAAATCAACCCTGAATGTTCATGGAAGGACTGATTCTGAAGCTGAAGCTCCAATACTTTGGCCACCAGATGTGAAGAGCCCACTCACTGGAGAAGACCCTGATGTTGGGAAAGATTGAGAGCAGGAGGAAAAGGGGACGACAGGGGATGAGATGGTTGGATGACATCACCGACTCAACGGACATGAGTTTGAGTAAACTCCAGAAGATAGCAGAGGACAGAGGAGCCTGGAGTGCTGCAGTCCATGGGATTGCAAAGAGTTGGACACGACTTAGCAACTGAACAACAACAACAACAAATAGTATTCTATAAAAAAGTGTGCATGTTCTGAGGGATGCATACCAAAGTATACAAGGGTAAAATGATCAGTGTCTGAGATTAGCTTTAAAATACTTCAGGAGGAAAAAAAAGAAGGGGGGTGATAAACAAGTGTGACAAAATCTTGCTAACTGGTGAATATGAGTGATGGGTACAGAGGAGTTGATTATATTATTCTATATCCATGTGGAGTTCTCCAAAATAAAAAAAAAAATTAAAAAACAAAGTCAGTCCAGCAATTTAAGTCTTTTGGGGAAAAAAGCTCCAACATCAGATAAATTCAATTCATTCTTCAAAATGGAGTTTGGCAGTGAATTAGTATTCTTTCCCTTCCACAAAAAACAACCTTCCCTTACAGAGGAACTGTACAATTTCAAGAAGCATCGTACCCCAAGCCTAGGTACAAAATCTGCCCTATTTCTTTACCTCATTTTCATGTGTCTTTGCATTCTGCATTGTCTTCATGCTCAAAGACATGACCACAACTGGAGGAGGACCAACATCCTTAATTACGTTCACCAGGTCCGGTTTCAAGACCATTGCCTCAACTTTACACCAACTGATTGGCTGATTCAAGAGCTCTGAAAGAGAATAGATACAACAAATCAATAGCTATTTGCTGAAAAAGAAAAGCCATTATAATTCATCTGTAATTAACTGAGATGGTCTTCAATCCTACCTTCTACTAAGAAGGTCTTATAATAACAATAAACCACATTATTGGATTGTATACAAATCTTTGTGTGTGTATGTACACACATGTTCATTTTCCTGAGAAAAAAGTCCACAGCTTTATCAGACTTTTCAAAAAAATCCAAGACTCCAAAGTGGTTTATAAGAACAAAAACACTGCTTAGAGGAATCCAAAACAAAGTTTTAAGAAATTTATGAAGACAAAACAGAGTATCATAAATGCAAATACTGAAAAACACCAGGTAAGAGACCATACACACACTAGCCACACTGGGCAGTGAAATTTCGCTCCTTCAGAAGTAAGCAGTTCACCATATTGAACAGCTAGGCCATGTCAGCCAGGTCGGAAGGCCACAATGATAGCAACAGAATGAAGGACATGCCCGAATGTCTGTCTAGGTTAACTAAGGTCTCCCTCCCATTAAAATGTGAAGCATCAAAACAAGAGTGATTTCAAAAAAACCTCAAGGAAAATCTTAAAGAAACAAACATAAAAAATGAAGTGGTCACACTGAAATTAAGAGCCCAAGTCTTTAACATCTAAAAACCACATCTATCAGCAATTTACTGAGCATTCTGAAAGTAAATGTCTCCTTACGTGGATTTTTCACTTCAAGCCAACAAGGTCCTTTGATCTTTCTGTTCATTAAGAACAGTTCCAGGCTGGATGTGTTGGTCCCAAATACATGAGAAAAAGTTTCTCCTTTCAAATCCTGAGGAAGCTGTGGCATTTCAGCCTGAAAAAGGCAAAGAAAAAAAAAATCTTTTTTTTTTTTTTGCT
>NW_011480462.1:8925-10578 GCF_000754665.1 Bison bison bison
GGAGATCCAACCAGTCCGTCCTAAAGGAGATCAGTCCTGGGATTTCTTTGGAAGGAATGATGCTAAAGCGGAAACTCCAGTACTTTGGCAACCTCATGCGAAGAGTTGACTCATTGGAAAAGACTCTGATGCTGGGAGGGATTGGGGGCAGGAGGAGAAGGGGACAACAGGATGAGATGGCTGGGATGGCATCACTGACTCGATGGACATGAGTTTGAGTGAACTCTGGGAGTTGGTGATGGACAGGGAGGCCTGGCGTGCTGCGATTCATGGGGTCGCAAAGAGTCTGACATGACTGAGCGACTGAACTGAACTGAACTGATACTAAGCAACTCCATCTTGCTAGAAAAATTAGTAATAAACATTATAATTACAGCATACCTGTACTGAATGCTTGCTATATACACCAAGGACTGATCCAATATCAATTAACTGACTTTACTCTTCCAACAGCTCTTGAAACAGGGCCCCATTTCTCAGGTGAAGAAAGAGGCCCAGAGAAGTCACTCAGCACTCGTCCAAGGTCACAGACCAGGATGTGGTAGAGCTAGCACTTAAAGCACCAGTCCCTACACTCTTCACCATTACATCACATTGCTTCTAGAACTTTAGAGAGACTTGATCCATCAGCCACAAGTCAAAGCTCAAATATTTCAGTTAGCCTCATCTTCAGCAACTCAATCCTCCCTTTATTACAAACACTGTTAATAGCCAGTGTCCTGAGGGAGTTACAGCCCTACAACTATGGCCAAAGGCATCAATATCTCACTACAATCAAGACAACTAACTAATCAATATGTATCACATGAACAGAAGAACTTTATCCTATCAGAAATAGCATCACAGTTCCTGACTTTTAAAGATTTAATCTTGTGACCAAGACAACTTAGCGATAAACCAATATAAACAAGATGAGAACAGTTTCTCCTCCATTTCAGAATAAGAAGACAAGATATGCTTCAAGTATTGGAAGCCATTACTTTACTACATGTTACCTTTTTATTCAAACTGATGAACATTATTTTCTACAGTTTAAAGAGAAAGACAAAACTGTTTTTATGCATCTATGTTAACATATTGGTTTTATATTGATATCTATGAAATTTCCATAAATCAGGAAACTAACAAACAACTAATACACAGAACTGAAAAAATTATCACCAAATACAAACCTTGGACTTGAATTTCATAATCTTATATTTTGCTGCTATTTTCTCATCAAATTCATCATAAACATCCTTCATGGTAACTGGAGTTCCACTTTCTTTCCCCGTATTTATATCAACTTTCTGCTTTCCCATGGAGAGGGCAGGCAAGGGGAGGCGAAAAAAGTATCTGTAAATAAGATCTTCTTGACTACCAGAAACCCAGTCTAAATCAATTTTCATCTTTACCCACTCAAACATCTAACAGAACAAGGTGAATTCAAAGATACAAATAGACCCAAAAATATACTAAATCCAGTGCCCAATTCCTCCCAATGACATCACAAAAGCAAACCAGATATAAAGATGACCAATCCTACAAAATGGGAGAATAATGTTATAAATCTTGACCAAAATGCTTCACAGTTCAACTGAGATGGGGAGGGGCTGGGGCTGAGAGGGGAGTGTGGATGTTAAGGCCAAATAAAAAGGGTCAGCAAATGGAACT
>NW_011480462.1:10678-12286 GCF_000754665.1 Bison bison bison
GACCGAACCCAGGTCTCCCGCATTGCAGGCAGACGCTTTAACCTCTGAGCCACCAAATGGTTGTGGAGGAAAGAGCAAAAGCATGAAAACTGGGCCAAATGTCATGTCCTATTTTAGAGCCATATATTCTCAACCCCGATAATTATGCAAACGGACAGTTGAGGGATAGACAGCTTTATATACTGAAACTCAGGCACTTTGATGCTCTAACAAGTTGAAAAACAGCATTTTACTCCATTTCCCCACTTTTCCAAATGTCTAATGGAGCTGCTGACTATCAGGGGGTCATAAGGCAGGCAATAAGAAAGGACCATAAAGGGACTTCCCTGGAGGTCCAGTGGCTAAGACTCCATCTCCCAATGCAGGGGGCCCGGGATTCAATCCCTGGTCAAGGAACTAGATCCCATATGCCACAACTAAGAACCAGGAGTATTTTTTAAAAAACAAAGGACCATCCAGGGTGTAGATAAGTCTCAGCCCTATCGAAGGACCAGGTTGGTGGCAGAAGATAGAATGAATGCACTTGGAATTTAAAGCTATATACTTAAGTGTTACCATTTCACGGGGAAGGAAACAGAGCGATCGCTCAATGTTTTTCACCATGACACAACAGCTCACGTGGGTTTCAGCAGATTCGATCCAGACCTTGCCAAACAGAAATACCACACCTGAAAGAATAAGTAAAAATCATGGAACAGTAAACATTTCAATTATATCACATTAAAGGGATGACATAAAAGCTCACTGAATGTGTCCACACATGTATGCTTTCATGTTAAGTCATTTTCTGCATCAAATTTGTATCCACTGCCCAATCTCAAAGACCAATTCCTTTACTCAGTACCTATGCTGTATGGCAATATCACACCAGTAAAACCTGGGACCGCCGGGTCGACAGGGAATAGAGTGAGGATCTAACTTGGTGGAAACATTCACCCTAGAAGTAGGGAAACATCCCAGATAAATGCAGACAAGCCTCAGCTATCAGGGTGACATCCCAGGTCTGAGTAGACACCCTGCGTCAGTGCAGAAACCCCTGGGGAATTAGAAAGACATGCCACCTCAATGCAAACACACCTCGAAAACTAGGGAGACATCCTAGATCAGTGTAGGGGGGAAAACATTTTCCCTAGAACAGGATTACCCAGATTAAGAGAAATCAAAAAAGCAAACTATTCTCCAACAAATCTCCTATTTAAACCTCTTGTGAAAACTCTGAGAATACTAAATTCCTTTTCAGCACTTGTACTTACCAACAAAAACTAGCATTTCTATGTAAGGATAACTATGTATGGTGTATCAGTAGTCTTCTGTACATAAAATTGTGTTTTGGAAAAACGTAACTGATCTCATATCTTATTCCATATAACAGTAAATATCTCAGAGCTCAACTATTATCTCCTAATTCACCCTTTCTACTTCATAGACTACCAAAGACATCTGGCTGGAAAGCATTTGTATTGTTCCTCTCTCTCCTATTTCAGTTTAACAAATGGTCTAGGAACCAAATCAGGAGACAAGCTCCTTTTGAGATCCCTAATTGATGTACACCACAAAATAGACCAAGCCTTTCTGGACATCAAGTCATTGTTCATCAAAACTAGCCAT
>NW_011480462.1:13959-14312 GCF_000754665.1 Bison bison bison
AGTACCATTTTCCCAGTGCAAGCCAATCCCTGAGTATCTCGGTGGTAAATCTGGCTCCAAGTCTGAGAGTTTAATACTTAGTCCTCAAGAAACCATTTGGAAAGATTCAGTTTGTACCTGCCCTTCGATTCAGATATGGATCTGAATAAAGGCAACTGTTTAAGGGTGTATACTGTCTTTTTTCTGAATCTGACATGCCTTGTCCTGCCTGGCCCCACAGTGCAGAAGGGCTCAAATAGCACAGAGGAAACGGGAGCCCTCCTGGCTCTCTGTGAGGAGGACCTACAACTTAGCCTTGATTCCTCCTTTCTCTCAAACGCCACATCCATCCATCATCGAGTTCATGTCAAAGT
>NW_011480462.1:14412-15411 GCF_000754665.1 Bison bison bison
AGAGATGATGATCTCTGACACCTTTTGCAGCACTAGAAATCTCCTTTTAACCTAGCAATAAGAAGACAGGCCAATAACAGACTGATACCTCTTTCAACTGCGAAGTATTTCCCAATAGTGGTTGAAAAGGCGCATCCATGACTATGGTTGGGGTATGATGGGGGTCACAGAAGGGGCTCTTAGGCCAGTTTGGAGGACTAGGAAAATTCCAGGAGACAATACTGGGGGTGGGGGGAGTCAGGTGAGGAAGGAAAGGGATATGGTATAAAGAGCAGCAAGTACAGACTATTCTAGGACACAGAAGTCCCACAGAGCAGGCAAGAGAAGCCTTGTTAAGGAATTTGGACTGTAAGTTGCATGCAGCAGCCACTGTGGGTTTTCTGTACTGAAGAGCTGACGTCCGAAGCCATCATTCAGGTTGCCATGTGAGGGATGACAGCTGAGGAATCAATGAAGAGGTTGGTGTTGGGAGCAGGAAGGGCTCAAAGGTGGGAGTTGTGAGAAGATAGCTTGTCTAGTTTAGGAGGAGAAAATGAGTAGACTTGGTGAGGAAAGTGAGGAGGGGAGGGGACTCAAGGCGGGCTCTCAGATTTCTGGTTTTGATGGGACCATGAATCAAGTCAGGGAATAAAATCCTGCAAGGAATGGATACAGTAAGGCACAGGGGGGTGGCTCCGGGATGGGTAGGCCCACCATTCATCCAATTCCAGAGCACTGGCTATGAGGCTGTGCTTCAGGGAGGTCCCTGGAAGCTGTACAATAGAGCCATCCTGGGTTTAATTTCCAAAGCCTCGTGAAATCACACTTGCCAGCCCACCTGGCACCAGCAAGTTACAAAACAGTCAAAGAGGTAAGAGCATCTAACCAGATGGTCTTGCCCTAGAGCTTAAGTAGATGAGATACCATTTCTAAGACTACTGACATCTTCACCTGAGCAGCGAACACATGGCAGTTTGCTACTCAAGCAGCTGTGCCAGTTTCAGCACTTTGATAAGTGGA
>NW_011480462.1:15511-16604 GCF_000754665.1 Bison bison bison
AGGCTTTTCTCCATATAAACCACATGGTTCCTGTTCAAATGTAAACCCAATCATGGCCCCACTCTACCCTCACCCCTGCACCCCACACTGAAAATCCTCCCCTGCCTTGCCACTGTTCTTAAAGTAAGGTCTCAACGCCTCAGCGCAGCTTTCAAGGTCCCTCACCGTCCAGCCTTTGCCTTTTCTCCAACTTGATTTCCAACCAATCTTGTCATCTGACTACTCTGCTACAACCACTCAGGTCTCCTCCTTTCTCTCCCCGGGCCTCTGCACTTCTGGATTCCTCAGGCTGAAATACTCTTTCCTCAGCTCTGAACATACCTCAAAACCCAGCCCAATGGTCATTTCCTCAGATAGGCCTTCCCTGGTCACCCCCCAAATAACTGCCTTTACCCCACTAGAATGAAAGCTCCACCAGGACAGGGAATTTGCCCAGCTTGTTCACCCCATCTCAGGGCCTGGCATGTGGCAGGTGTTCACACTGCTGAAGGAACCAATTAGTGATTGATTCCACTTTAAGTGCATTCCAATATGTTCAGATACATCGATGGTGAATTCCAAGCACACACTGCAAAACTACAAATAACCAGTTTTTGGAATAAGAGTCTGTAAAGATTATTCACACCACAAACTCTCTCCATCCAGGTGACTCACGAACTTTACAGTGAGTGAGTGTTGTTCTCTTACTATGTACATGAGGGCAGAGCCTGTGCCAATTACAATCACTAAAGCACTTCAGGAAAAGGTGCCATTCTGTGTTAAAGACATTGAGTTACTGTATGTAAATATATGATTACCTGGTTGGCTGTACGGATCTTCATAAGCATCCAGCCAATAAAACTGAAATACTTGTTCCTCATCAGCTCCTTTTACCAGTGGGAGGTGACTGGAATCCACTTGAACTTCCAGGGCTGAGAAACTGCTGTCATCTTCCTGATCCA
The DNA here is from genome assembly GCF_000754665.1 of Bison bison bison. Taxonomy (NCBI): domain Eukaryota; kingdom Metazoa; phylum Chordata; class Mammalia; order Artiodactyla; family Bovidae; genus Bison; species Bison bison. The sequence goes on from NW_011480462.1 coordinate 16,453, forward strand.
TGTCCCAACAAGAGACATCTGGGAGAAAACTTGCTCTGCAAAAATCACATTTTCAAAAACCTTACAAAATCCAACAGAGTAAGTGTAGCGCTACTTGGCCGAGAAATCATAAAATGCTCTTACGAGGAGGATGTGGTCCCTTTCCCAGAATC
>NW_011480462.1:19374-21206 GCF_000754665.1 Bison bison bison
ATCAAGATGAGTTACTGAGACTGTTTGATCGTTATTGTTAATGTGAACAGAAAGCTTTTTAAAAGGTGGGGTTTATTTTCCCATAGAAATAAAAAGATCAAGCTCATCTGGAACCAGGGGATTAGCTTTGCAGCCTTCATGAGATCATCATTTTAGTGTGATACTGACCCTGACAAGAAAATTGAACTATGAAGAAAGAAGACTACCAGTTGTGATACTGTAGCATCCTAGTTTCCATTTTATGAGCAACAGTAGCTGGACATGTAACAACAGGTCCTAGCAATACTTAACAGCATGCAGACACTTGCTCCATAAAGAACAACTTGTGCCATGTTTTCTCTTCTGGGCATGCAGAAACTACCTGCAAACTCCTCTACTACTGTCAATTTTACTCTTGCTTTCTGACTCATCCCAGAGCAGCCTGCACCTACCAAAGACCCAGAGTGAATAGATAACATAGTGTGGTAGTGGCATACGAATAGACAGACAGACCAGATGAAATACAATATGGAGCCAGAAAAAGCCCAAATTACTTATGGAAATTTAACACAGAATAAAAGCGACATCTCAAATCACTGAGAAAAAATGAACGTTTTCATAGTTTCATGAGTTGGCTACTCATTTGTGGCTTCCCTGGTGGCTCGATGGTAAATCATTTGCTTGCAATGCAGGAGACCTGGGTTCGATCCCTGGATTGGGAACAGCCCCTGGAGAAGGGAATGGCAACCCATTCCAGTATTCTTGCCTGGAGAATTCCATGGACAGATGAGCCTGGCAGGCTATAGTCCAAGGGGTCAAAGAGTCTGACACAACTGAGCTATTAACACTTTCACCCATTTGTAAAGAAATAAATCAGTATAAACACCATACGGGAGAATTCCCTGGTTGTCCAGTGGTTAGGACTCAGTACGTTCACCACCAGGGGTCCAGGTTCAATCCCTGGTTGGGAAACTAAGATCCTGCAAATCACAAGTTGAACTCCGAACAGACCACAGGTCAAAATTTTTAAAATGAAGTTATACAAGTACTTTAATAAAAAAGGCAAATTCCTTGTAACCTGGCTGTGGGGCAAGTCTTTCTAACTATGATTCAAAATCCATCTGCAAGAAAAAAGAAAGGAATGATAAATGCAATTATATCAGAAACAGGTTTAAAGACCAAAGAGGAGAAAATTTTTGCAATATGTTTTGCAGAGGAAAAAAAACAACTTCACTGGTATTAAAAAAAAAAAAAAAATGCAGAACCCAAAGGGAATGTGGGCAATAAACATGAACACATGGTTCATGTTAAAAACTACTATGAAGTTTTATGAAAGATGCCCAACTTCATGTGTAAAAGAAATGCAAATGTCATTTCTCATATATTAGAGGGTCAAAAATTTTAAAAGCTTGACAATACATTTTCTTGGCGAGGCCATGGTGTCTAAATGGACACTCAAATGTTGCTCACAGGAGTGTAAAATGGCACAATTCCTATGGAGAAGAATTTGGAACTATCTCATGAAACTTTATGTGCATGTATTCTCTAAGCCAGCAATTCCACCTCAACAAATTTTCCCTGAGGAAAATACTGTATGCAGTTATTCAATGTGGTATCATCTGCAAGAGCTAATTACTGAAAATCTAAATGTCCACTCAAGTAAACCATCTGAACAAACCATGGTACAACCATTGATGGAATACTATGCAGCCATACAGAAATGAGCAAGCAAGGAAGAACGCTCTCTAAGTGAGGATATGAACTGATTTTCAGGATATCTTCTTAAGTGAAAAAATGCCAAGTACAAAAGCATCTATAGAAAATATCTTTTGTGTAAGAAAGAAAAGGAAATT
>NW_011480463.1:0-1212 GCF_000754665.1 Bison bison bison
CTCCTCTTTTAGAAACAAAACATGAAAATTATAATAATAAAGTAATTGATTTTTTTTTAAGTGCAAAATTCAAGACTTCCAAATATCAGGTCATGGAAGCAGTTTGGAAGGTTGTAACACATAGTTAAATTTCCATCTACATATTAATACACATTTGGTCCCCAAACAGTATTATTATATCATTTTGAATTTGTAGATAAACCATGCTCTTTCTTGCATACTTAATTTAAAATAAATGAAGCAGCATGCATCACTTGTTAAATGGGAAAAAGTCAAACTTCGTCCTTATATGTTATGAATATTACTAAGGAATACATTAAAATGGAAATTATAATGCAATCTTTAATAGTATACTGATCTAAATGCATTTTTTTTTAAACCAAAAGTTGCTTCCTCTTATATTCCGCCCTAAAATAACACAATAATTTAGCATTTCTGTGGGGGTTGAAGAGACTACAGATTTCTGTGAATGCTGTTTATGAGGGTGCAGAGCGGAAGAGTGTGGGACATGGGTAGGGTCAGGGTAAGTTGGTGTGTGTGTGAGTATGCATCTTCTGTTTGGACTTGCGTGTGACACCATTTCTAGTGCAAGTGATAGAAATCCAGTTCAAGCCACTTAAAGCAAAAAGAGGGATTTATTGGCTCAGGAAACTGGCACCTCCAGAGGTAGAGCCAGTCTCAGGGACTCTAAGATGTCAAATGACATCGTAAGGGCTGCCTGCCACCTCCTCTCTCCCCTCAACTCTGTGCTTCTCTTTATATTGGTCTCTTTGTCATCTAAATGTTCTTCCATGTAGTGGGGGGAGAAGGCAAACTCATGTCACCCTGGCGTAGTTTACCCCAGAGATGAGCGTCTCTCTTCTACTATCTGTCGGTGGGTGGACAACCAGATGATCGGAAGGAAGCAAGAAAAGACAGGAAAGACAGAAAGCTCCAGGGAAGAATCCCATTGGGCTCTACTTGGCTCACACTCCCACCTCCAGTGGCTGGGGACATGGGGTATCATGACAGGTGAGGCTTTGAAGACATGCCATCCTTGTCTTGGGGTGGGGATGGAGAACCATACAAGTGGAAGAAAAGCAGTCTTCTGTTACTAGGAGAAAGCAGGCTGGGGGCTAGACAGAGAAGCTATAGACAGTGGTCCTGGGGTGTGTGTGTGTGTGTGTGTGTGTAATCTAGAGGCTCTGGGGCGTGTGTGTATGTGTAAAATCT
>NW_011480463.1:4855-5300 GCF_000754665.1 Bison bison bison
ATGTGAATTACAGAAGTACAACCAGGTGTGTCTTAGCACGAGTCCCCGCCCCAACACCACGGGACCAGGATTCCACCCCCAGCAGTTTACTTGGGAGGTGAAGCCAGGAAGTGGCAGCCGGGAAGTAGGGGCAAGAGAAGGGAAATCGGTCGGGACAAGTTCTCGATGGCAGGGAGGAGATGAGCCCTGGGCAGAGCCGATAGGCTGTGTAGCACGCATCTCTGAGTGGTCCCTCTTGGCAGTGAGAAACTGGGGCATTTTGCCATCATGTCTCTTCCATCACATGGCTTCCCTGGTGGATCAGCTGGTAGAGAATCCACCCCAGTGTGGGAGACCTGGGTTCGATCCCTGGGTTGGGAAGATCCCCTGGAGAAGGGAAAGGCTACCCACTGTATTCTAGCCTGGAGAATTACATGGACTGTATAGACCATGGGGTCGCAAAAAG
>NW_011480463.1:5400-6031 GCF_000754665.1 Bison bison bison
CCTTGACGTACTCCTTTTCCTATTTGGAACCAGTCTGTTGTTCCATGTCCAGTTCTAACTGTTGCTTCTTGACCTGCATACAGATTTCTCAAGAGGCAGTTCAGGTGGTCTGATATTCCCATCTCTTGAAGAATTTTCCAGTTTGTTGTGATCCACACAGTCAAAGGCTTTGTTTTTCTGGAACTCTTGCCTTTTTGATGATCCAACGGATGTTGGCAATTTGACCTCTGGTTCCTCTGCCTTTTCTAAATCCAGTTTGGCCTCCAGAGGAGAGGAATTTGATCCGGGGCCAGAGATAAGGCTCGGTCGCTCAGAGCTTTTTGTGTAATAAAGTCTTTTTAAAGTATTAAAGAGATAGAGAAAGCTTCTGACATAGACATCACAAGGGGACAGAAAGAGGGCCCCCTTGCTAGTTTTTAGCAAAACATACCTATTAGCAAGCTGCTCATTAGAGAAAGAAAACACCTCAAAACTGAAAGAGTGGCACCAGGCCCCTCACCCACATCATGCATTTTGAAATAGCGTTGGCCAAGGTGAGTCATCCCGGGCCATAAAACAAATGACCTGAATCTTGAAGAAAGGCAGTCTTATTTCCAAACAAATACATAGTTCATGAACATAGCTTAATACA
>NW_011480463.1:6326-7284 GCF_000754665.1 Bison bison bison
ATCTGGTGACAAGGGCAGTCTCTCAGGGAGTTGCCTGTCCACCCTCCCCGCTCCAGGGTTGGCGTTAGGTGGGCTTGCTGGTTTGGGGGTCCTCATCCCTCAGCTGTGGACTCTGAGGCCTTGGGTGGCTCTGCGCGGCCTGGCTGGGTTTCCAGGACAGCCCAGGCTTAGGGATGGTAAGAGGTTCACGTCCTGCCGATCAGGAGACTTCCGCTGCTGGTGCTCTGGAGCTAGCATCCCCAAGGTAAGGAGGAGGCAACAGCTTCCACCCACCCTTACCTCGTATTAAAATTTTCTTTTTTTATGTATTTTTATTTATTTCTTTGGCTGCGCTGGGTCTTAGCTGTGGCGTGTGGGATCTAGTTCCCTGACCAGGGATGGAACCCGGCCCCCTGCATTGGGAGTGTGGAGTCTTAGCTGCTGAACCACCAGGGAAGCCTGGGGAGAACTCTACATCCGTCCTAATCATCATCCATGAGGTGACAGCAAGAGTGATGGGAAATAGGAGGAAATGACAAGGACAGTTTGACCCAGCCAAGAAAGGGGTACCCAGGTATGTCTCCAGAGTTTAGGAAAAAAAGATTTTAAAAAATCTACCAAAAATATGGGCATGAGCTCATGGTCAGAGAATCTAAATGATAGAGATGAGCAAGAAATGGTTGCTAAAAAAAACTGTTCATGAAAAAATATGCTGTTCATGATACATTACCACAAAAAGGGCTAGAGAGGAGAAAAAATAGGGCAGATCTAAGGAAACCATCGAGGCTGCACAGAGGGCTCTCTTGATAGCTTTGATTTTAAAGGGAGGTGTACCAAGCCAGAAACCTGGCATCATTAAAGGAGAAACACAAAGCATGTCATAAATTTCTCAAGATGGAAATCAAAAGACCAGAATAAGCTCAGATCTGAGAACAATAGTAATGATAGCAATAAAAAAGCTTTTATGTTCTATTTGAAA
>NW_011480463.1:7934-10439 GCF_000754665.1 Bison bison bison
TTGCCTGGAGAATCCCATGGACTGAGGAGCCTGGTGGGCTACAGTCCATGAGGTCACAAAGAGTCAGACACGACTGAAGCGACTTAGCATACAGGCAACTGAGAAAGGAAGGATCTGAAAACCAGCGGATGAAAGTCTGGAAAGGTGGAGGGTTGCAGAAAGACCATCTAAGCTTGGAGAAGAACTAGAGTGCACTGTGATAGGGTGGAGAGTGGGGCTGGGCCTGATGGGTTGACATCCTGGGGAAACACGGTCCAATTCAGTATTAATACTTACAAAAGCTTCGAGGTAATTACCATTGACTGCCTCAAAGCCATGATGTCTCCATAACAGTACGGTTCAAACTGAGTAACTGAATTTGTCAACTGTGGTAGAATTTGGTTAGGATTACAAGTATTTGTTCTTAGCTTTTTTCTAGGCTGTGGAATCCTTTGAAAATCTGTGAAAATACCTCCGTGTTAAAATGCCCATCGGTGCCAACACACTGATTTTTATGTTAAGCTTCATGGAGTTCACTTTCCATAAAATAGGATCATGGTCCCCATGTTCAGAAGCCCACAGCTAAAGGGATTCTCTCTAAAATACAGCGATTTAAAGCCCTTTCCCCAGAAGTTGCACTTTCACAAATCTCTCCTCAGAGGTCTTTTGGAAACATTTTCATGGCTCAATACAAGGACAAAAAATGGACAGTGTGCTAATTCATGAAACCAGCTCCACACACGATCCATAGCAAATCCCAAAGCTTCAACTTTTTAAATCGTGAAAGGACTAATTGCAGGTTTGCCCTTTGCCTTCCCCATGTCTTTTGTTGTTCAGTCGCTAAGTTCTGTCCAACTCTGCTGCCCCATGCACTGCAGCACGCCAGGCAGGTCAAAGCCATAGTGTAATACAGAAAAGTACCACCAGATGGCACCATTGGGAAAGTCTTGGTTTGCAAGTTGGTTTCCCAGCTCTGACGTCTATTCTAAACATAGCCTGGTAAAATGCTTATGGAAGATGGAAAAGAATCTATTATGGGGGAGGAAAAACACCAGTGACGAGACAACTCTGGCACTTTCCTGGATTTTGGTATACAGAGTCAGGCTTAAATTACTTCTACTTCTTAATTGTCCGCTTTTGGAGGCAGATGCATAGATTTATATAAGACGTCAGCATTTCTTTCATCCACATACATACATTTTCTGCCTCTGCTGATGTTCTATGCGATTTAGAAGCTGCTTATAATTTGGGGGAAGAGCCTGTTCTTCTTTTGGACTATAAACTTGCACATTCATTCTTCTATTGTGTCTGTCCCCTACTTCATTTCCAGTAAGAATATTCGGTTTGCACGGAAACATCACACGAGGCCTTTCTGGGAAAGGCAAATCTCAGATCCGCTTTCCTGCTGTGAATATCAGGCCAGTTGCAAAGATGAAAGGGAAAGGAGAAGGCAGAAGTGGACATGGATGGAACGCAGGCTTATCCCTGAAACTGACATGTCTGTTCCATCTTCTCTTGCTTCTTCCAACTTTTTCTTAAAAAAAAAACAAAAACAAAAACACCTTTTTTCAGAACCCATGTTCATGGTACATTACGCTTCATGTTTCTGATTCTCATTTTACTGCTTGGGCTGACATTTGCTGCCACTTGGCAGGCTTCCTTCAGACAGTGAGTGATGCTGATGAGAATACAGTTATCTTGTGTTGGGAAAGAACCCTCCATTGGTTTGTGGTCTTTGGCAGACATCTCACAGAAGTCATCTCAGAACACATGCAATGTGTCTTTGGGGCATGACTTTGGCTGGCCTTCTCTTCATTTTTATGCCTGCAAGTGGAAAATCACCACTTTGATGAGCCATGTACCCTGCAGGAAAAAAGTATTTGAAATTACCCAATAGAGGAAAGTACCCTAAGATCTTTGAGAAAAGGTAGTGCAGAACACCCCCCACTAAAGTCAAAATGGGAATTTCTTTTCTTCTTACATCTTATTTCAAAGATAGTTGTGTTAGAATTTTGTGTTTCTGAGCAGAGACTTGAAGCGGAATTGTGGTGTGGTCCAGCTGGGAGAAGCCAGGCATACTGGCATCAAGGAGGCATCTTCCCTGGTCTGGCTCTGTGCTGGGAGTTCCAGGACATGCAGAGAGTAAAGAGATACTGTTTCTCTGCTCCAGGAGCTTCCAACCTAGCAGGAAAGACAAACATACAGAGACCCCATGTTATGCCTGGAATTATAGTTGAATGCCAAGAGCAAAATAGAATCAAAGTACAGTTCTGCTTGTCTGGGCCGGGCTGCCACAATTGAAAATCTACTAAAATGCAAACTGAGCAAAGTCAAATTATCCATTGTGCTCAAAATATAAGTAATTGGCTGGATATGGGCTATTTTTCGTCTTTTTTATACTTTTCTGTTCTTTGTAAAATTTCTAAAATAAGCATGTTTAGGGTTTTTTGCCCTCATTATAAAAGTAAGTGGGCGTCTGAAGAGGAAAATGTATACTTTTTTAGGGGGTAATACTCATACTAATGT
>NW_011480463.1:10559-12055 GCF_000754665.1 Bison bison bison
AACCCACTCCAGTATTCTTGCCTGGAGAATTCCATGGACAGAGGAGCCTGGCAGGCTACAGTCCATGGGGTTGCACAGAGTCAGACTCAACTGAGCACACATGAACAAATAAATGATCAGACAGGCAGTTGGGGCACAGAGAAGCAAAGAAGCTTGCTTGAGTTACACCAGGATTGAAGCGCCTGGGCAGACTGGCTCCACAGTTGGAGTTAAACTAAGTAAGTTGAGTAAGCATTATGAAGGGAGAGTTTTTCCTCCTGAATTAATTTCCCAGATACCTGAAGCTTGTCATCCTGTCTCCTGGAGCAGGAGGAGACAGGAAGGGCAATTGGAAGGTCAAGCCTAAAAGGCTCAGTTTTTTGGGGGAAGCTGCAAGTATAAACCAAAGAGTTTCCAGCTGGTTGGCCTAGCCTGGCCTAAAGGGTTCTGGGAGATAGCAAGTCCTTCTCTAGAAAAGCTGCTCACCCTAGGAGAGTAGAGTTGTGGCAGGTAAGCAGAGTGTCACGGAGAAAGGGATTGGGGTTTGGGCCAGGGGTTAGTGCTACATGTTGGGGTTAGGGTTATGGATTAGAGTTATGTGATAGGGTTTGGGGTGAGCGGGTTGAGGGCAGAGTTTTGTATTTGAATAAAGGATGAGGATTTGGATACATTAGAGTTAGGATTTGAGGTTAGTGTTAGAGATTTGAATTAGGGTTAGGTTAGAAGTTAAAGTTAAGTTCAGGTTAAGAGCTTAGACTTGATGGTTAGGATTTAAGGGCATTATAGAAACAGCTGTCTTGATGAATGGATAAAGAAGATGTGGTACATATATACACAATGGAATACTACTTAGTCATAAAAAAGAATGAAATGATGCCATTGCAGCAATGGATGGGCCTAGAGATTGTCATACTAAGTGAAATGTCAGACAAAGACAAATATCATATGATATCACTTATATGTGGAATTTAAAAAATGATACAACTGAATATATTTACAAAACAGAAACAGACTCACAGATAGAAAACAAATTTATGGTTATCAAAGGGGAAACTGGGAGAGGGATAAATTAGGAGTTTGGGATTAACATATACACACCACTATATATAAAATAGATAAACAACAAGGCCCTATCATATAGCACAGGGAACTATATTCAATATTCTGTGATAAACCATAATGGAAAGGAATAAAAAAAGAAACAGCTGTCCTGTAATTTAGCTTAAAAAACAAAGAAATTCCCTTAATACTGGTATGTATGAAAACACGTTGTCCTTTGGTTATGAAAGCAGTGTTCTAAAAGGGATGCTACATCTCATCAGAGAGCAGGAGCACCACACACATCATGAGATACTAATTGTCAGGTCCTGCTCATGTCAGCTAGGGCCACAATAGTGATACGCACTACACCACCCTGACTCACTCACTGTGTTAGAACAACCACTGTTTATTCCTCCTCGTGCACCTGGGGATTGGCTTACTCAGGCTGGCCTTGACTAGGCTTGGCCGTAAGGTAT
>NW_011480463.1:12494-14313 GCF_000754665.1 Bison bison bison
AGCCAGAGGAGAATTGTTATTCTTTATTATTATTATTATTGAAGTATAGTTGGTTTGCAATGTTGTGCCAATCTCTGTTGTACAGTGAAGTGACTCAGTTATATGCATACTTTCAAATATTCTTTTCCATTATGGCTTATCACAGGATATTGAATATAGTTCCTTATGCTGTACAGTCGGACCTCACTGTTTCGAACTGCTGTACTAATACACAGTACCCCAGAGGACGCAGCTCCTCAGATCTTGGATCTCAGTGTAAGCTTTTTCCAGCTCGTTTTAGGCTGTGTCCTATCTGGGAATGTGTAGGAGTAGGCCTTTACTCACTTCTCCATCAGTGCTCAGCTAGTGATTGATCTGGCCACTTTTTTCTGCTTATATTTTATTTTGATTGATTGATTTGGCTGCGCCAGGTCTTGGTTGCAGCATGTGAACTCTTAGTTGCTGCATGTGGGATCTAGTTCCTTGACCAGGAATCGAACCTGGGTCCCCTGCGTTGGAAACTCAGAGTTTAAACCGCTGGACCACGAGGGAAGTCACCCTTGCCATGCTTAGATGTCCACCTATCATCTCTCTCCATCCCCTAGGGCTGCTACCATCTCCATCCCAAGGGGTGACAATGATTCTTTGACGAAACTTGAATCAATTTCCCCTGAGTTCTCTTTTTGACTCTGCCTCAACTGTAGGCTTGGTCCTTAATTGGCAAAAGTCCTGCTGAGTCAGTTTAGTTAAAACCCCCATCCTTAATCTGATCAAATTTCTCAGTATTCGCCCTCCATATCTCTCATCACACCTGCCTACAGCAAGAATCCTGTTGAGTCAGTCTAGCAAGAACCCCACTGTCCTTGTGGTTTCCTCTTAGTAGTTTTCTGGGCACTGCCCCTACCCTCCTCCTTCGTTATAAATCTCCACTTATTCTTGTCCTGGGTTGGCCAAATCTCTCTGCCCCACTGCAAACCCCCATTGCAGTAGGCCCCTTCTGGAATTGTCTTCCTTACCTTCTTTTACAAGTATCTGAATACTTTTTTATTGAACAGGGATGAAGGCAGAAAGTAGGAAATTCTAGGTGCTGCCATGCCACGACCCTGGGTTTGAAATCTACACATTTTACTAAGGAGTCCTGTGAATTTGGGAAAGCTGCTCTGACTGGCAATAACCTCATTCACAGAAGTGGAGATAATTCTACATATTTCACAGGATGTTGTATGGTTCAAACGATTAAGGTCATTAGCAAAGTGTCACAACATCATATCTTGGATACGTTTTCAAATGTAGATTGTAACCTCAGAACCTGTAGAGATGCATTAAATTGTAAGCTACTTTCTGGGAAAATGCCCATTGTCTTCCAGGAAGGTGTAAGGTATCAGTTAATGTAAGGATGACCTTGAACTACTCTGTGGAAAAGTGCTCTACACCTGGAAGCCACCCACAGGTCATTCCCTCTCTAACCTGGTTCTCAGTCTCTGGCATCTTTCTTCATGCCCACAGCTGGGTTATGTGACGCTATCCACGATACACACACACACACACACACACCCATGCATTTCCTGCAGCTGGTCACATTGTTTCCAAAATGGATCACTGTTTCTACTGAGGCCCAGGCAAGGAATTTGGCTGTGAGCAGGGGGGTGGTGATGACACCCTAAGTTCAAGGCTTAGGGTGACTCCTCACTGCCAGATCTGGAATGAACCCACCTTCCCCCACCTTTAGAGATAATTGTGCCTTATTAAGATACACTGAAGATATTAAGAAGAGATGGCAAGAATACACAGAAGAACTGTACAAAAAATATCTTCATGACCCAGATAATCACAATGGTGT
>NW_011480463.1:15833-16862 GCF_000754665.1 Bison bison bison
ATGCTGGGAGGGATTGGGGGCAGGAGGAAAAGGGGATGACAGAGGATGAGGTGGCTGGATGGCATCACTGATTCGATGGATGTGAGTCTCAGTGAACTCCGGGAGTTGATGATGGACAGGGAGGCCTGGCGTGCTATGATTCATGGGGTCGCAAAGAGTCGGACATGACTGAGTGACTGATCTGATCTGATCTGATCTGAAGATATACTGATAGTTTATCTGAAGCCATGGAAGTTTGGATAACCCTTGTCTCTCCAGCCTCACCTACAATTCAACTCAATAAAGACTTAAAGCACTTCTTCAGTGACAAATGGGAGATCCAAAGGGAACCAGGAATGAGAAAGAGTGGTGTAGTGAAGAAAGGTCTCTGGGCTTTTCAGAGGTGGTAAACCCAGGGGCCTAGGGGAAAAGTCGGTGGTGAAGAATATTCTGTATATCTTCCCACCTTAATATTTCTACCTGACCTCACCTCCATTCCATCCCTTTCGCTAAACAGAGAGAAGGCTTGTCATTGAGTCGCTGGTCAGTTTCCCTTCTTATTTCTCCTTCAGCAAACTCCTGATATACAGAGTTTGAAGGCTGCTGGCAGAAGGGTGGGAAAATCTGTGTGAGAAGGCCGAGGGCCTTCTGGAAGGGCCGGCTGTGCACAGAGTCTTTTCCCTGAGCTTCAGAAATAAGATCTGTTGCAGCAGACACTGGAGGTGGGGGACTGGAGCACGCCTCCTGCAGTGCAGTTACTACCCGAGGGCAAGGGCGGGTGAGACTGGAGCAGTGCGCTGGCTGCAGCTTTGAACCAGAAGTGGTATTCCCAGGTCTAGAGCATGGGGCACCAACGAACTTGTCCCAGTGCAGTCCGCCTGTGGTCAGGCTTAGCTGGACAAGTGGCCATGGGGATGGGCCCAAAGAGCTCTGGCATCCAGATTTGTTCTTCCTCACATCACATGGCTGCTTAGTCACACCCCTTGGGCAGCTCTGGGGAAATGAGTGCCTCAGCTGCAGTGCTCGTCTGGTCTGGTGGCCAACTGGTGG
>NW_011480463.1:16962-18207 GCF_000754665.1 Bison bison bison
ATTCTCAAATGTTAATGGGGTACATTCTTATGGTAGACGGCTCTGGATTTGAAATGCACCTTTATGTTTTTTGAAGTACAAATTTTGGGGGTCTTTTTTTTTTGTTATGATAAGAAGCACATCACCTAAAATTTACCATCTTAACCAGTTTTTAAGTGTACAGTTAATTGTGTTAAATATGTTCATATTGCTATGAGTCCGTTCTCTAGAACTTTTGTATCTTACAAAACTGAAACACTATACCCATTGAAAAGCAACTACTTTTCTACTTCCCTGCAGCCTCAGATAACCACCATTCTGCTTTCTGTTTATATGAGTTTGACTACTCCAGGTACTTCATATAAGTGGAATCATTGAGTCATTCTGTGACAGGCTTATTTCACTTACTATAGTGACCTCAAGGTTCATCCATATTGTAACATGTGATAGGATTTCCTTCCTTTTTATGGTTGAAAAATATTCCACTGTATGTGTATATTTTCTTTTGTTTATCTGTTCATTTGTCAGTGGATTTTGGGTTGCTTCCACATCATGGCTCTTGTGTGAATAGTACAATTGATTTTTGTGTGTTCATTTTTTTTCTTTTTAAAATTTGTTTATGTTTTAATCAAGGGATAATTGCTTTACAGAATTTTGTTGTTTTCTGTCAAACCTCAACATAAATCAGCCATAGGTATACATACACATGTCCCCTCCCTCTTGAACCTCCCTCCCATCACCCTCCCTATTCGTGTATTCATTTTATATCCTGCAATTTTGCTGAGTTTATTAGTTCTAACAGATTTTTTTTGGTAGAGTATTTGGGGTTTTGAGGTACAGATTTTTAAAAAAGCAGTATCATGTATGAACAAAATAATGTATGACTGAAATTATGAGTCTCCAAATAGTTCTTGAGAAAGTATGTTGAAACTTTACCAGAGAGAAAGTTTATCCAAATTTCAATAAATCCAAAATTCATGGCACCATCAGTTTTCCCCCTTGACTTAAAAGAAAAAAGAGTAGAGTAATTGTATAATAGTTCCCATTGTCCATTATATAATGGAGGAAGTGGGCAGACTTTGTCAGTTAATCTGTTATAATATTCATGCATGAGACATTTTTGCTTTCAATGACATTTCTATTCCCTTATCCTAGGGAGATTTCTGATAACCATAAATAGTCTCATCATGCCAGTGCAGAACATAAAACACTGTGTTAGGACTTGTGGGGATTTCTGAAATCTCCCTAGGATAAGGGAATAGAAAT
>NW_011480463.1:18307-18808 GCF_000754665.1 Bison bison bison
GACTTGTGGGGATTTCTGATTATAGTGAGTATATTGTCTCATAGTGATCACCAAGTTCACAGTAAGAGGTGGTGGTACAAGTAAAGGCAAAGTTCTGACTTTGAGGTACGTCTTACAGGTCAATGTGAAGCATCTTCTTGTGAGGCTCTTAGACATGCTGTAGAACAGCCAGAAATGTATTTGCAAAATCTTGCAAAGTTGGAGTCTCTTTTTCAACAGATTCTTTGCCTATGGCAATTCTTCAGTTTGGAGATTATTGACCTTCTTGGAAGTAAATGCACATGTTGAAGAACCAAAAACATTCTTATTTTGCTGTTATTTGGCAGAGTTACTTCTACTTTGAAAAAAAAATATTTTGAGACATTGATTCTGAACCTTTCGGGATGTGTGTGGACATCATTGGATTATTATTATTTTTTTTTTAAATTGGAGGCTAATTGGTTTACAATGTTGTGTTGGTTTCTGCTGTACAACAGTGTGAATCAGCTCTAAGTATACATG
>NW_011480463.1:21972-22850 GCF_000754665.1 Bison bison bison
GGTGGTGGCCTCTTAAACCAACAGCTGTCACGTTGTTTAAAGATTTCTAAACCTGAACAAGCAGTATAACAAACGAGCCTCAAAATCAGTTAGTGAACCAAAAGGCAAACATTTTTGTAACCAGGCAATAGGGGAGCTGTACAGCCGTTAAAGAATATAATCTGCAAGCACCCCTGCCATCTTACCAACTGGCAACACAAAATACATGTGTTTTAATCATTACACTGGAATAGCTAAACAGCCAGCTGATAGGAAGCTCAAGTCTAGTTTATTCTCAGGGGTAAGAACAAGCTTAGAATTGTATGGTGTATTTATTTTATCTTTATGTTTTCAAATTGACTGCAAAGGATTAAGAATTCAAATTCTATAAACATAGCTGTCAAGTAACGCCCTCTTACTAGGAATGATACCCTAAGCTCCTTGGAAGATACACACAGAGCTTACCTGAAGGGAAGTCAGGTGTGGAGACCTGGCTTTCAGCTCTTCTATGCTCAAAGGACCAATAACACATGCCATATGGCAACCCACTCCGGTACTCTTGCCTGGAAAATCCCATGGATGGAGGAGCGTTGTAGGCTACAGTCCATGCGGTTGCAAAAGAGTTGGACACGACTGAGCGACTTTACTTTCACTTTGGGCTAGACCCCAGTGCCATTCCTTCTGGGGCATTCATTGCTTGACATTTTTGGACATGCCACCTTCCAATCTCCATTAGATCTCCCCCTGCTTTCTCTCTCAAGACACCTTGAACTTTATCTTACAACCTTCTCCATAATTTTTCTTCATTACTTGTTAATGCTTGCCTCTGCCACCATGCTGTGAATTCCATGGGTGGATATCCAGTACCAGATGCAGACTCTGACACACGGTGAGTGCTC
>NW_011480464.1:0-613 GCF_000754665.1 Bison bison bison
TTGAACTGTGGTGTTGGAGAAGACTCTTGAGAGTCCCTTGGACTGCAAGGAGATCAAACCAGTCCATCCTAAAGGAAATCAGTCCTGAATATTCATTGGAAGGACTGATGCTGAATCTCTAATACTTTGGCCACCTGATGCGAAGAACTGACTCATTGGAAAAGACCCTGATGCTGGGCAAGATTGAAGGCAGGAGGAGAAGGGGACAACAGAGGATGAGATAGTTGGTTGGCATCACCGACTCAATGGACATGAGTTTGAGTAAACTCCGGGAGTTGGCAGTGGACAGGGAGGCCTGGTGTGCTGCAGGCCATGGGGTTGCAAAGAGTTGGACACAGCTGAGCTACTGAACTGAACTGCTTCAAGTATACATGTTATAAAACAATGGTATTTTTAATAGCTGTAGAATCTGTATTTTCTTTACATACCTGCTTCAGTTTTTCATCTGTGAGACAGTTAAGTTCAATAATAAACTCACTGTCGGTAGGGGAGATTTGAGCAGAAGGATCAATTATTTTAATAATATCAAGTTGTTCCCGAAGACCCATCTCAGTACTGACTTTACGACTCAGATACTCAATATATTCCACCTATATGATGAAAAATTATAATA
>NW_011480464.1:3152-3852 GCF_000754665.1 Bison bison bison
CTCCTGCCAATGCAGGGGACATGGGTTCAGTTCCTGGTCTGGGAAGATCCCACATGCCTTGGAGCAACTAAGGCTGTGTGCCACAACCACTGAGCCTGTGCTCTAGAGCCTAAGAACCACAACTACTGAAGCCCTCGCACTGTAGAGCCTGTGCTCTGCAAGAAGAGAAGCCAATGCAATGAGAAACCTGCACACCTCAACGAAGAGTTGCTCCTGCTCGTTGCAACTAGAGAAAGCCCACACCCAGCAATGAAGACCTAGTGCAGCCAAAAATAAATAAGTAAATAAATATTTTAATAAAATACAGTATGGGAACAAAATAGAGGAAAGACTGGAATTAGGAAGCTCTTTTTGTGATTTGGACCTGGACTAAGATAAGCAAAAACAGAAAGAAAAATGGGAACAGATAGGGAAATTTTCAAATGAAATACAATTTACAAGATTATTTGATAACTGAATAGATAAGGATAATAATCAACTGGGGCTACCCAGGTGATGCAGCAGTAAAGAATCCACTTGCCAATGCAAGGGATTCAGGTTCGATCCCTGGGTCAGGAAGATCCCTTAGAGTAGAAAATGGCAACCCACTCCAGTATTCTTGCCTGGAAAATTCCACAGACAGAGAAGCCTCGTGGGCCATAGTCCATGCGGTTGCAGAGAGTCAAACAGGACTAAGCACACGGCACACAATAGTCAAATA
>NW_011480464.1:3952-5419 GCF_000754665.1 Bison bison bison
ACTATATCAGACTGTCCTGCCTTGCAGGTAGTTTGGAATGAGAGAAGAAGGCAATTTGGGGTATGGTGAGTTTGCAGTGATCATGAGAAAACCAAGTACAAATGTTCTTTGAAATTACCATTATCATTTTTCAATACAATATAAGACATGTCACAAAGCAGTCTTTTTTTCCCTCCATGAAAACACAGTAATTGGAAGTTGCATTACTGATTAAGGATTCAGCACCAGATAATGGGTTAGCATTAAATAATAAGGTCATTCAAGTGGAGATGTCAAGTAGCCAATTGGAGACATGGGATTACAGCTGCAGATGTACAGAAGACTTTACTGAACGGATTCCTGTGTATTTATTAGAGCGGCAATTTTCTATTTTATAACTGAATATATTTCAGAGTCAAAATGGTTAATAACTCTCATATTTTTCATAGACAACAATATTTTGTATATTTATATTAGAATCAGTAATTGTGACAAGGAGAATTAAATCAAACTTCTGCCATATTTTCTGTAGCATGTAGCAAAATTTTATGAGTAAGCTCATTTCTGTAACAGCTGATGTGCAATTTCAAATTGCACCTCTAGGTTTCAAGCATGACAGCTGTATTACTCACTTTCTAAATTTTCTATGCTTTCCTGCTCAACAATAAAATAATTTCTCAAGCTTTAAGACTAGTCAAATATATCTTTAACAATAAAAGGACTGCAAGCAAAGAAAACTAAGTGCAAGGCAAAATGCTTTGATGCAACTTCAAATGCTAAGATGCTTTTCATTCTAAGGTTAAAATCCTGCCTTATCAGGTAGTTAGCATTTCTCTACCGAGAGAATCTATGAATCATTTATATTTATTTTAGTACTAACTGAAACATCTGTTTAGAAGAAAGATTTAAACATATGTACATTTTAATCACAACAGAGGTAATATGAATTTTTTAACTACAGTCAATGATTTTTAGTCTATATTAATCCTAACACATAATTTGTAATTATCTTCTAGGTAATTTACTATTCATCACTATGAGATCTCACAAAGACAAGAGAGCTTTATAAACCTTTCAGCATATTTAAACAGCAAATATCCATGGTAACAGAGTACCTACACTCCAATTTCAGAAGTGGGAAAACACATTACTAAGGCAGGCCTTAGTTTGTTTCAATGTTGTAGTCAGTCGTGCGCATTAATGGTGAGTGGTTGGGGATAGTTTTCCACTCCACTCATAAAATGAATGAAGAAGTCAGCAATTAAGATTTTAAAACGCCTGCCATTTTGCAACATTATGGATGATAAGAACTCTAAATAAGTCACATGAAATAAGCAAAAATAATAATATATTTCTCAGAATTATCAGAACTCCATCTGCTTACACTTTATTAAAAATCCTTGTAGTCAGATATTAAATACAAAGTGTGCACTTCAAAAAAACAAGACAGTGGGAAGTAGAGGAACAAAGAATGAGAATTTGTGATTA
>NW_011480464.1:8227-10804 GCF_000754665.1 Bison bison bison
CCAACTTTGTGCGACCCCATAGACGGCAGCCCACCAGGCTCCCCCGTCCCTGGTATTCTCTAGGCCAGAACACTGGAGTGGGTTGCCATTTCCTTCTCCAATGCATGAAAGTGAAAAGTGAAAAAGTTGCTCAGTCGTGTCTGATTCCTAGCGACCCCATGGACGGCAGCCCACCAGGCTCCTCCGTCCATGGGATTTTCCATGAGTACATTTATATTAAATGTCCAGACAGGTAAATCCATAGAGAAAGTAGAAGAGTGGTTGCCAGGTGACAGAGGGAAATTAGGACTATTCACTAATAGGTATGGGTTTCTTTTGGAGTGATGTAAATATCCTGGACTTAGACATGGTGGTGGTTGCACAACATTGTGAATATATTAAAATTTCTGAATTATAGAATTATTAAAATGGTACCTTTTATCTCAATTTTTAACATTTTTTATCCAAATCATATTTATAACTGGAGAAGGCAATGGCACCCACTCCAGTACTCTTGCCTGGAAAATCCCATGGATGGAGGAGCATGGTAGGCTGCAGTCCACGGGGTCGCAAAGAGTCGGACACGACTGAGCGACTTCACTTTCACTTTTCACTTTAATGCATTGGAGAAGGAAATGGCAACCCACTCCAGTGTTCTTGCCTGGAGAATCTCAGGGACGGGGGAGCCGGGTGGGCTGCCGTCTATGGGGTCGCACAGAGTCGGACACGACTGAAGCGACCTAGCAGCAGCAGCAGATTATTTCTTCCTCTTTAAAAACCTCTTATTTTTCAGCATAGTATTGTTTATAACTGGAAAAAAACTGAAATCAACCTAAATATTCATTATTAGGGAAATGATTAAATTATGCTTCAGTTATTGAAAAGAATGAGATAAAGTAGTTGAAACAGCAGAGGTGACCAGGGATCAAACCTGTGACCCCTGCAGTGGAAGCACAGAGTCTTAACAGCTGGACTGCTAGGGAAGTCCCTTTGTGTGCCTTTTTAACACTGTGCAAACATATTGTATCTGTATAAGCTCTTAATGGTGGTAACCACAGCAGAGTTGGACTTGGAGACTTATTTTTAATTTTATGCCATTTGGTATTATTTTATATTTTAATAATTTTTTTTGAAATAAAATTATTCTTCTTTTGTACAACAATTTCAAGTATCTAGAAGGCAATATTCAAGCATACACTGAATATAACAGTTGCTGTATGCAAGGAAAGCTTCTTCAAATGTTATTGTCTTTTTTGTTGTTGTTATTCTCTTTTACAATCAGAAAATGGATGTTGCAATAACGTGATCTACATTTTCTGAAGGACTGTTTGGAAATGCTGCCTCATAATGACAGTAATTTGCTACAAAGCCATTTTTTTGTGTTATAATGTGCCAGAGAAGAAAAAACACTGTTAGGTGGAAAACATCTCTACATATGAAGAGAATACAAAATGAGAAATTATATTCCTGACAACAATGAAAAATTATGTATTATGGAGTGGTTTGTGATCTTATATATAATATGACCCTGGGGTAAAATTATTATACCTATAAGGACATGAAGGCCATTTATTACTAAAGAGAAAATTTGCTTGGATTAATGCATAGAAAGGTATTGATGATATATATATTAACAAGAACATTTTACAAGTACTAAATTACATGAAAATGTATAAAAGGTTACCTGCAGCATGAGAAGCCTAAAAGGTACATTAGTAAAAATAAAGGATACATATTTCTTCTAATTCTTAATGCTGTCATAGAATCTTTAGGACTGAGCAAAAATTGGAAGAAATTTACTTTGAGGTAGAAATGAAAATACCCGAAACAGAAATTCATACTTCTACTTATGGAGTAATAATGGCAATATAAGGAAAAAAAAAACCTACCTGCCATTCAAATTCGCTATCTGACCAATCCCAGTATGTGCTAATAGAAGAAGAGACATCACTGCAGACACTCCCTTCAGGAAATAAATCAAAAGACGTGAACTCTTGATCATCTAATAGGGAATAGCAATCATCTTGATCTCCAACAGAAACGGATGAAAACAGTTCTTCACTGCATTCTGAGCTGGCCACACTTGTTCCACAGGAAGTTAAGTTCCACCTTAAAAACGACACAAAGTCAATCACAACAGAAACTACAGAATCCATACAATTTTTTAAGATACAAACAGTTCAGTTCAGTTGCCCAGTCGTGTCCGACTCTTTGTGACCCCATGGACTGTAGCATGCCAGGCTTCCCTGTCCATCACCAACTCCCAGAGCTACAAACAAGATATATTTATTACATTTATGAGGAATATGAGCATATTTCTAGATACAATATACGATAATTATTTTCAAAAGAGCTCTTGTAAAGATATATAGTAAAATATTTATGAATGAGTATGTCTGGAACCTATCTCAAAATTATACGGAAGGGATTGAGGAATGAGTGCATGTTCAGTCGCTTCAGTCATCTGACTCTGTGTAATCTTATGGACTGTAGTCTGCCAGGTTCCTCTGTCCACGGGATTCTCCAGGCAAGAATACTGGAGTGGGTTGCCATGCCCTCCTCCAGGAGATCTTCCTGACCCAGGGATAGAACTTGCAT
>NW_011480464.1:12700-13687 GCF_000754665.1 Bison bison bison
GGAGTACGTCAAGGCTGTATCCTGTCACCCTGCTTATTTAACTTACATGCAGAGTATATCATGCGAAATGCTGGTCTGGATGAAGCACAAGCTGGAAAAAAGACTGCTGGGGGAAACATCAATAACCTCAGATATGCAGATGACAACACCCTTATGGCAGAAAGCAAAGAGGAACTAAAGAGCCTCTCGATGAAAGTGAAAGAAGAGAGTGAAAAAGCTGGCTTAAAACTCAACATTCAAAAAAGATCATGGTGTTTGGTCCCATCACTTCATGGCAAATACATGGGGAAACAATGGAAAAGTGACAGACTTTATTTTGGGGGGCTCCAAATTCACTGCAGTTGGTGACTGAAGCCATGAAATAAAAAGACGTTTGCTCCTTGGAAGAAAAGCTATGACCAACCTAGACAGTGTAGTAAAAAGCAGAGACATTACTTTACCAATCAAGGTCCATATAGTTAAAATTTTGCTTTTTCCAGTAGTCCTGTATGCGTGTAAGAGTTTGACCATAAAGAAAGCTAATCACCAAAGAATTGACACTTTTGAATTGTGGTACTGGAGAAGACTCTTGAGAGTCCCTTGGACTGCCAAGAGATCAAGCCAGTCAATCCTAAAGGAAATCATTCCTGAATATTCATTGGAAGGACTGATGCTGAAACTCCAATACTCTGGCCACCTGATACGTAGATTCATTAGAAAAGACCCTAATGCTGAGAAAGAATGTAGTCAGAAGGGGATGACAGAGGACTAGACAGTTGGATGGCATCACTGACTGAATGGACATGAGCTTGAGCAAGCTCCAGGAGATGAAGGACAGGTATGCCTGGCATGCTGCAGTCCATGGGGTCTCAAAGAGTTGGACACTATCGAGCAACTGAACAACAAGCGTATTATCTGTTGCAGGGTTATGCATTTTTCTTTTTTTTTTTTTTTTGGTCTTGAAACCTACAAATCTGTTTTCTTTTATAAATTTCCACTAGCTTTATA
>NW_011480464.1:13787-15364 GCF_000754665.1 Bison bison bison
AGCCTGGTGGGCTGCCATCTATGGGGTCGCACAGAGTCGGACACAACTGAAGTGACTTAGCAGCAGCAGTACTTATTATTAGGTTGTTTCTCATCCTTCATTAAATCCAGGTTTTTTCTTGAATTATGTATTCATTTTTTAATTTCCCCTCTTATTTTACATAGCTAATCTTAATTCCAAAGTTCTTGATTTATAAAATTTGGGCAATCTGACAATTTTATGGCACCTTTTCCTTTGTGATAAAGGCAGAGTATTTTAAAGCACTGAAACATACACAACATAAAACACTGAAACACACACGCTAACCTAGTATAGTTCCATAATATGAAAGCAGATGTCAACAAACTTTTATAAATAGGCAAAAACTCAAAATTCATCTAAGAATCCTAGAATACCTTTTAATATTACATAGCTTTATCACACGCTTGCTAGGTAAGCAGTATACGCATGTTTTAAAAAGATCAACAAACCTGGTAGAATTAACCAAATTGCTTCAGTCATGCAATAGGACAATAAAAAGCCTTGAATGGCAATTACAAGTTCTGTCCTTTCACACACTCAACAGACATTTAGTTAGTCAGTATCTTCAAAGTGCCAAGCACTGTGTCATGTACTAGGTAAAGCTGTCAGGTAATTGTTTTAATAGGAATTTCTTCTCAGCTTCAAAAATTTAGTAGAAATGTGTTTTTTTCATGAGTAATAATGACTCTCTTTTTTTAAAAAACTATGCCATATTTAATAATTGAAACATTAGGTCACTGACAAGGGAGTCTGGAATTTGCTTGATTTTGTGCTCTTACCTTACGGCAAAATCAGGATGTTCCTCAGTTTCAGATCTGTAACTTTTAATAGATATTACAAAGTTCTGGGTATTCTTAGAAGACTTAGCTCCTTGTTCTTTTCTTTTTTTAATTAACAACAAGGAAACTGATCTCATACTTGAAAGTCATTTACAAAACGGAAAAACAGCACTCTGAGTTTTCAAAAAATTCTCTTATCTTCTAATATGCAAATATTATTATTGTTGTTTTAAAACAATGTAGATAAAAACCAAGTAGGAAGTACTTTCATTCACTGCCAGTGGGAGTGTTATATTGGCACTGACATAATCTGTATATATAGATTTGGTACATATGTGTATAAAGCAATTTGGTAGTGTATATATAAAGAGATTTAAAAAGGTTCATTCCTTTGGACTCAGTAATTGCTTGGCTAAGAATCTATCCCTTTTCCCAAATAGAAATTTGGAAAAGAAGATGTATATACAAACTTGTCCAAATATTATAATAGCAAATAAAAAAGGGGCGAGACAAACGCTCCCAAAACATTGGGAATAATTAAATGAGTATATTTTATAATCATTAAAATCATATTTTCGGACCATTTATTGGAAAAGAAAATACAAGTGCAAATAACCTGGTCACAAATTTTATATATATAGCTTGATCCTGGTTTTTATTTTTATTTTTTTTTGATCCTGGTTTTTAAAATTATATGTGTACAAAAAAATAATAACATTAATAGTAACAACAGGGAATTCTCTGGTAGTCCAGTGGTTAGAACTTGGTGCTCTCACT
>NW_011480464.1:17893-18988 GCF_000754665.1 Bison bison bison
ATCTTCCCAACCCAGAGATTGAACCCGTGTCTCCTGGCATTGGCAGGTGGGTTCTTTACTGCTGAGCCACCAGGGAAGCCCAGGGTAGGAGAAGGGGTCTTGAAAAACAGGCAGTAACTAGAAAAAAATAACGCTAACTTGGAAAAAATGGGGTTGAACAAGAACCTCCCCCTCTATCTTCATCACCTCATTCTGGAAAACAACCTTGACCTTACCAAGGTCTGATAGACAAGGGGGAGAAAAACAAGGAGAAAATGGGGAGGAGGAGAAGGAACAGAACAGAACAAGCTGTAAGAAATGTATTATTCACTGTTCTTCACTCCCCAACACCTCCACACATTTTGGGAGCACTTAACCCCTATCCCCACTCCCCTGCCCTCATCATTAGAGCAGGCTAATCCTGAGATCATTTAACTTTCCTGTGTATATGATTTACTCCAATGCGGCAAAACTTAAATATCAAATATGTGCACAAGTATTTTTATTTTCCAATGCAAACAATTCTAAGCACACTTGATTTCATAAATGTTACATTCATAGTAACATTTAGTCACATCCTGGGCTTCTGTGAGTTAGTCTAAGAAACTAACAACCATTTATAACACTGCAGCCATTAGCTCTGTTCCAAGTTTCATCACTGGCTCCAAAGGAGTAATCCTGGCTTTGCCAAACTCGGTTTTATGACCTTGAACTCAGTCTTTTCTCTCTAGGCCCCAGTTTCTTCATTTTTTATAACCAGGATTTGGAACAGTTAAAACAAACTTACCATGACTTTCTTTTCAAATGTATTACAGTGATGAGCTTCATCATTATTTAACTGTAACACCTTGTTTTCAGACTATAACTTTCTTTTAGGTAACAAACGTATTTTATACATTCCTGGTACTCAGTAGAAGCTCAGCAACTCTGTAGATTGATTTAAGGGATTGGTGGGGGAAGC
Organism: Bison bison bison; assembly: GCF_000754665.1. NCBI lineage: Eukaryota > Metazoa > Chordata > Mammalia > Artiodactyla > Bovidae > Bison > Bison bison. The sequence continues at coordinate 18,834 of NW_011480464.1, forward strand.
ATGCAAAAGGTATTAGAATGTGGAAGGATTTGTTTGTGCTCATATTGTAAAATGGACCAGAAATCGGAACTAGATGCCTTTGCCTTAATTCAGCTCCAGTATTTTCCATAGCTGAATCCCTCTCTCTTTCCCTCCTCCCTTGCCTCTCCTCCTCC
>NW_011480464.1:19088-19529 GCF_000754665.1 Bison bison bison
ACTAAGCACACAGCAAACCCAAGACACAATATCAGTACTCAACTATTCAGATCTGATTGTTGGATTGTTCCTTGAATTGATGAATAACGTGCTGTGAAGAAAAAAAGTGACCCATATGATTCTGAAATAAAAGAACTCCTTAAACTAAACTTTTCCCACATATATGATTTAGCTGTTTGCTTCTCTCTGAAAAGAAATGACTGGAAGCTTATGGTCCTCTCAAATGCCACCCTGAGGAGGGGATAAGAAGGCAGAACATTCCAGAAGGAAAAAGATTTAAAAAGCAAGGTAGCCTGGGGCAGAAACATCACCTGCTCTAAGAATTGCTAATTCTACTTTCCCTAAACTCAGCTGAGAAGAGTGCAGAGCAAGATACTTTAGACCTGCTGCTACCATTCCAAGCCCTGTGAAAAGGAGTTGTTGTTGTTTAGTCGCTAAGTC
>NW_011480465.1:0-395 GCF_000754665.1 Bison bison bison
CTCAGTTGTGTCCGACTCTTTGCAACCCCATGGACTGCAGCCTTCCAGGCTCCTTCATCCATGGGATTTTCCAGGCAAGAGTACTGGAGTGGGGTGCCATTGCCTTCTCCGAGTCTCACCCTACCACATGATTATGCTCATGAAGACAAGAAAAATAACAACTCACTTTGGTTCTACTTTATAGTGTGTAGAAATGTGAGGATATTGACATGATGGGTACTACAGAGTTCTTCAGAACCTGCTCTCACCTTTCTCCAATTTATGATTGCTTATGAGGTTCACAAGCAGGTAGACTATAGCCAGGAAAAAAATTTCACCTGGTGAATTTTAGAGAGAAAGGAAGATACAATTCCCTAGGGTCATAAACATAAGGACCTTTTACCTTTGTCAAAATG
>NW_011480465.1:1306-2428 GCF_000754665.1 Bison bison bison
GAGATGGCTGGATGGCATCACTGACTCGATGGACCTGAGTCTGAGTGAACTCCAGGAGTTTGTGATGGACAGGGAGGCCTGGCATGCTGCGATTCATGGGGTCGCAAAGAGTTGGACACGAATGAGCGACTGAACTTAGTGACCTTTGTCAAAGAGAAATTAGAAGTCTCCCTCCTACTCTTGCAGCTACTCTGCAGCCCTATATCCCAAACCATTCCCACAATCTATAATTCCATTTGAATCTCTTTTCTCTGAGCCTTATTTTTACCTGGAGGACCCTCTCATCATAAAACCATCCCAGCACAGATATTATTCCTAACCAATGAAATATTGGAAATTTTCCTGCCAAAGATTTTGAAACCATTGCAACAAACGGATAGCATTGCTTATGTGTGAATTCCTGGAGCCCAATTTTGCATTATATTTGTGAAAGGTGCATGGGCTTTGGCTCTCAGATAAGATACAGGTGCAGAGCATGCTCTTCTGCTACTGTGTGTACTTGCTATCCCAAGAGCACTTTGACTTCCATCGCTCAAAAGTGTGATCAGCTCTACAGTAGAATGAGACTCTCAACCATGCCTGGAAACAACCTCTGCAGAGAGAAAAAGCACCACTGCCTTTTAAAACAGACAGCAGAGGTCAGCAAAGCCCAGTACACTCATTTACTCCTGGCAAGCCTCGCAGACTGACATTCACTTTGCAAATTTCAAGTCCATTAGCAACCAGACCTCTCTTACAAGGATCCACATGATAATTGAGAGGTTTCTCCTAGATATACAGTGAACACTAATCGATTCAGTATTGGTGTAATGAAGACGAACAAAGCCACAGCTCTCACGAATATGCAGTAAACACAAACAACATAGCTGGTTTCAGGAGACATTATTTTCAAATGAATAGACTCCTCTCAGACTTAGGAAGGAGCAGGTGATATAATTTACAAATAAACACAAAGGATATATATGTATCACACTTGAATAAGAAGACTGCAATTAAGGAAAGCCATTTAAAACTATAATTGATAATTTTTAAGTAAATATACCCTTGTAACCTAATGCAGATGGCAAACCCACTATACAGCTGACCCCTGGGCATGAAGAAGAAATAAACAGGAGGTGTATT
>NW_011480465.1:3413-4686 GCF_000754665.1 Bison bison bison
CAGGGAAGTCCTGGCAATTTTAAATAGTCAACATTATGGATTATGATGTTTTCAAAAGCTGAAGTTAAAATCACATAATGAATCATTGTGTGCTATGTGACAAAAGCCGGATTTTGAAGTGAAATAACTGTTTCAAAGTTATATAGTGTAGACAATTTATTCCAGTTGTAGTTCATCTTTTTTTCACCTACCACCATCCCCAATCATTTATTTGACATACTGAAAATAAGATGGACATTCCAAATAAGAAAGAGCCAACATGGAAAGTTTAAACCTGTGAAAGTGATTTTTAATTGTCTGTCTCATCTTCATTCTTCCAAGTGTATCCCAAGTGAACTGTCTCTCCCCCTCTGGCTATCCCCTCATCAGCCACAGCCCTTGTTCCTGAGATGCCTTCAGCTGAGGTGAGATCTCTGCCATTGTTATCCAAGTATGACTAGAGTTTCCTAGATCTCCATCCCCTCTTTGGGGCAGATCTTTCCCTGGTGTCCATGGCGCTGGGCAAGTCCTTTCAGGTGTCAGGGCAGAAGGGTCAGCAGCTCTGGCTGGCTCCTCAACTTCCCTTTGGAGGGTCAGGAATAGATGGCCAACAATAAGAGGATGGAGTGGCGAGACTGAACAGCAGACACTTTTTGAACAGATCAATGTACAGCCTACCTGCCAGGATTTTGGTTTCATAAGGAAAGGGTCCAAATTCACCCTCAAGGGCAGAAAATGTTAAAGAAGGTCAACACCAGGAGAAGCACAACTGATATGAGAAAATTTAGATTTACAAAATCTGTTAATTTTAGGAGTTAAACTGCCCCCAAAAAATCTCATAAGAATTTCTGCAGACTTTTATGGCAATGCTTGTATTGATGGCTCAAATCCACATTTCCATTCCTGAGCTCTCACACAAGTAACATTGATTTAGGGTTTAGTGGTTTCAGAAAGGGCTTTCCTGATAGCTCAGCTGGTAAAGAATTCAGCTGTAATGCAGCAGACCCCAGTTCGAACTCTGGGTCTGGAAGATCCCCTGGAGAAGGGCATGGCAAGCCACTCCAGTATTCTTGCCTGGAGAGTCCCATGGACAGAGGAGCATAGCAGGTTGCAGTCATTGTTGGACTGGATGTTCACTATAGCCCTGTGAAACTGGCAGGGCTCAGAGAGGTACCATGCTGCTGCTACTGCTGCTAAATCGCTTCAGTTGTGTCCGACTCTGTGTGACCCCACAGACGGCAGCCCACAAGGTTCCCCTATCCCTGGGATTCTCCAGGCAAGAACACTGGAGTGG
>NW_011480465.1:4792-7249 GCF_000754665.1 Bison bison bison
ATCTGGTTGCCATTTCCTTCTCCATGACTTGCTTCAATTTGCACACTGAGCACAAAGGTACTGGGCCAGTGACTCCAAATCTCAAGCTGTCTCCGCACCCCCATGCTGTTTTCCCCACCATTAAAGTGCCTGAGAGCTATGCCACATTTTACAACACTGCCCAGGAACACAGCCCAGGTGACAGCAGACTGACATTCTGAAATCCCTCACCACATTTTCCTCACACCTTCCTCCCCCCTTTTCAGAATCCCTGGCTGAGTCCCGAAACTGCAGAAAATACTTGGGTGGTCTAGACCAAAGAATGACCTCCCACATCCACCTGCTGGCCTTCTTCCTGCAAAGTGGCAAATGCCCTCTCTCAGCAAGTGGCAAGTGTCTTTTGCACCTGGAATGGGAAGATACACCATAGATCACAGGACTGTTTCAGGAGTAGGTGGGCAGGTACTAGCTCTGACTCCCTCTCCTCTCAGGCGCTAGAGCTGTCTAGGGCATAGGCCAGCACTCTGGAAGCTGAAGTCAATTTAACCAATTCCCCACTGTGGATGGCAAGACAGACCACAAGATCCTCTGCTCAACCATCAGAGTAACCTACCCCACATCTCCTCTGCAAACTGAAAAAAAGGAAATTGTGACTAAAGTCCCCATCGAGAATCTCCTAATGAGATACGAAATTTCTGGACAAGCCATCTCACCCATGTCACCCAACAGTGTTTTGGATTGAATTTGGGTGGGGGAGAAAGGAAAAAAAATAAGACAAGGGTTACATGACTTAATTATTGCAACAGAGACAGAAAAATAAGTCCAGGTAACCAAACACTGTGAGACTGGGCATGCACGAGCCTCATTCATCTCTTGCACGCATGCTAAGTCAATCCAGTCACGTCTGACTCTTTGCAACCCAATGGACCGTAGTCCACCAGGCTCCTCTGTCCACTCATCTTTTAGTGCTCATCTTTTCACCTGAACTTCATATGAAAATAGAAGACCTTATTTTTAATACTCTCAATCCATGTCTTTCTGGACCATCATCTCCATATTAAATAAGTACAACTCTCTTCTTGAAAAAGAAATCACTGCAAGCAGCTATAGCAGAAGGCACCTCTGCTTCTATTACTGAGATCTCCTGAGTGGCAATCCCTTCTCTATTCTAGATTGTCACTCAAAATAAAGTGTATATTAGATTGTTCCTCATACTGTTTCATATTAAAATAACGTAAGGAAATATCTCCACAGTCAAGGTGGGCTCACGGCTCAGATCCAAAAGCTACTGCCTACCTGCATGCAACATAGACTGTATACGTATTAATATTAAATTCAACGGTTGTTACCTTTTTGGCAATACTTTCATTTTATTCAGTGCAGAACTTTGGCAACCAGGCACAAGAAATGGCAGGAAGAAGTGTATATGTTAATCCTTACTAATTTCCAACCCTTTTACTTTCTTTTGTGATGGAAAAAAAATCCTATTTGGTAACTGGGAGGAATGGAGGAACACAAAAGTCAGTTCCCTTAATTACAATAATGCTTCAAGAATTTGTCAAACCTAGGCCAAAGTCAGGTAGGTACATTGAATTCTAAATATCTTCCTTTGTGTGTAGTGTAGAAACACTAGCACCTTGCATTTCGAGGCATCATTGTATAGGTTGCTTTAAAATCCTAAGTATCTACTAATTGCATTTTTCCTAGGAATACAGGCAATTATTATGAGCTTTGCTGGTATTCCCACTATACAGATGAAATACTGAAATACAGCTAGGAACGACACTGAATTCAGAGAACATAGCTGATACTTCACTTTATAGTGAAGAAATAAACTTGACTTGATCAAGGGAGCCCAGAGCATGACACTCAAGGAGGGAAGTAAGCAAACCTTGAAACAAAATAATTGACATAAATATGGGACTTTCCCCCCTTAGATAGTTGCTTCAACTCTCCACCTCATTTTACTTAGAAAGATAAAAGTTATGTGATCATTTTAATAACCAGCATGTGAAATTCTAAATCACCACTCCATTTCTTTGCCTTTATAAAATATGGATTCATTTTCTCTCTTCAATTGTCTTCCTTGCCAGAGCTATAGAAAGTTTGGAAATCTGAGAAAACTGGCAACCTGGGAAGAAAAAATAAACCATCACATGGTAAATCTGACATCTTGGTTGGTAGCTTGTTCTCAAATTCTACAAAATTAAAGTTAATTAAAATACAAGTTAAATGGATTTTGCCATTAAGCTTGGCTAATAAAATTCAACAGTGTGCAAAAACATAGACTGGGTTATAATTTGGGCTTCCCTGGTGGCTCAGAAGATAAAGAATCCGCCTGCAATGCAGGAGATCTAGGTTCGATCCCTGGGCTGGAAAGATCCCATATAGAAGGGAATGGCAACCCACTCCAGTGTTCTTGCCTGGAGAATCCCATGGACAGAGGAGCCTGGAAGGCTACAGTCCATGGGGTCACAA
>NW_011480465.1:7349-8046 GCF_000754665.1 Bison bison bison
TTGAAAGTGATAAGTCACTTTATCAAACCATTCTTCTTATCACTTTCAATTTAAATGTTATCTGCCATTTAAATCTGAAGGGTCATATTTTTAACTGTCTTTCCTAATCTGCTGCTGCTGCTAAGTCGCTTCAGTTGTGTCCGACTCTGTGTGACCCCATAGACGGCAGCCCACCAGGCTCTCCGGTCCCTGGGATTCTCCAGGCAAGAACACTGGAGTGGGCTGCCATTTCCTTCTCCAATGCATGAAAGAGGAAAGTGAAAGTGAAGTTGCTCAGTCGTGTCCGACTCTTAGCAACCCCATGGACTGCAGCCCACCAGGCTCCTCCATCCATGGGATTTTCCAGGCAAGAGTACTGGAGTGGGGTGCCATTGCCTTCTCCACTTTCCTAATCTAACTAACACCTATCTTCCAAAAAACAAAATTCACATTTACAGATATTACTGACACTGACAAAATCACCAAGGGAAACTTAATGCTTCTTTTATTTTAGTGTAGGATGTCAGCTGTGGATTTTGCCCAGTTCCTAGATCACTAGCTGTTACCCCACTCTTTATATCCCCCGATAGTCAGCATTTCAAAAGTGACAGTTGTTGACATAGTGTATGAATATCTTTGTGCCTTCTGCAGACAATTTAAACATTTAGCCAATTTGATGAAATGCTTAATTTTTAAGGGGCAATAGCATTGTCTCTCT
>NW_011480465.1:8146-10515 GCF_000754665.1 Bison bison bison
CTATCTTGACTGCTTTACACTGGGAAAAATATCAGTAAATCTTTTTTGTCAAAATACAAATATTCATTATAAGCTTCTTTATCAACTAAAACCATAAAAATTATGGTCATTATTTCCACTATTTTTCTACCTACTCTTAAAAGAAAAAACCTGAGGCAAGGGCTAAAGCTGCATATCCCTGTAAGCACTCCGCTTGAATGAAGGTACAGAAAAACTCCTTCACAGCACTGGACGGGAGAAACAATTTCCTACTTAGAGATGAATGGTGTTATTGAAATGAAAATTACTTCCAATGACAACAGTAATTACATCAACACTAACTATCATTTATTGAGAATGGCTGATGTTCACTAGCTGCTTACCAGGTGCCAGGTACTGTTTGAAGCACTGTATACATACTATCTCATTTGAGCCTCTCAATAACACACAAGGAAAATACTATCATTATCCCTATTTTACAGATGAAGAAACTGAGACTTAAAGTTAAATAACTTGCCCAAGATCATGTGTCTGCCAAGTGGCCAAAACTGAGTTCAAAGTTGGGTGGTCTGTCTCCAGAGTCTACCTCTTACCCTCTATAGCCTCTCTGATAACACACACACACACACACACACAGCACCTTCTCACTTGCATTTTATACATTTATCGAGTATTGCACATCCACACTGTCAATGCTCAAAACACCTCTATTGGCCTGCCCAGAGGTAGCAAAGCCTGTCCCAACATTTCTAGGGATACAGAAGCAACCATGACGCATGGCAGAGCCCCTTGAATCTGGGCCTGACACATGGGGCTCACATTCCTGCTCCAAAATGTATTGGCTGTGTGACCATGGGCAAATGACTTAACCTCTCTGAGCTTTATTTTCTTCACTTGCACTAAGGGTTTCATAGTTCAGCCTTGCATTCCCTCTGTGTCACTATTACTAAGATAATGTATGTAAAGGTGCTTTTGTTAACTGCAAAAGCAGTGGAAATGAGATCCTTAATGTGAGAGTCGTGTCTGACTCTTTGCTACCCCATAGACTGTAGCCTATCAGACTCCTCTGTCCATGGGATTTTCCAGGCAATAGTACTGGAGTGGATTGCCATTTCCTTCTCCAGGGGATCTTCCCGGGCTTGAACCCGGGTCTCCCACATTGTAGACAGATGCTTTACCGTCTGAGCCACCAGGGAAGTCCGTCCTTAGGAGTATGTATGTAAAGGTGCTTTCATTATTTGCAAAAGCAGTGGAAATGAGATCTTTAACGTCAGAGCCATGGAAAGGCTGTGGATGGTTTGTATGTTTGTATATGCATTTTTGTGTGGGAAGACTGACCTTGGTTTTCATCAGATTGCCCCAAATAAGGTGAAAAACTGCTACAGTGTATATTATATACAGTATACTCATTTTGTCTTAAAGTGACTAGAGAAGAAAAGAGTTCCTTTATTGGAGGCCATTCTGTGTCCTTATGGTTTCTTTTATACATCTATTGGACCTCATTGTATGAAGACAGTCATAGGAAACAAGCATGTTACCACTTCCACATGCCAGCTTTTCCAAGATTTAATAGTTCTCTCTCTTCATCTCAGCTTCCAAGCCTTAGCTTTTCAGTCACTAACTCATTCATTCAAGATACATTAAATGTCAAATCCAAGCAGAAACACTAGGGACACAACAGAGAACAGCACTCTCTTCCTCAGGAAACTTGAGTTTAGTAAAGAAGACAGATAAAGTCTGGCCTTGAGAGTGGCAAGCGAGTTCCAGGAATGAAGTGTGGAGTACTACAGAAGCTTAGGTGATTTCTGTATCTTTTTCATATAGAGAATGGTGGAGTCTTTCCCTAACCTAGTCACTTTTCTCCCAATGCACTGGGTTTGTCTAGATGTTCCTTTTTAAATGAATCAGAAAAAGCACAGGGGTGTATTATAATCAGCATGGCAAGGAATGTCTCCATCATTACGGACCTGAAACTTCAATTAATATAGGCTAACATTAACTCACTACATTTCCTCAATTCTGAATTTCATGATTTCTCCATTTTAATATATCTGAAAGTGAGAGAGAATGGCATACATTCAGTGTGAAGCATTTTATCGGGTGCAACAGAGATCATTTGGGGTCAAGTTGTAAGCTATGGATGGAATCTTTAAATAGTGGAAATATGGCAACCACATCTTGCACTCATGACTCATAGATGATGAAGTATGAACTCTTTAAAATGTTGGACAAGAGTCTCAATGATTGGGCCTCTGCCCACAGCCTCAGTCTCAATTCTCACCACATACCATCTTGAGTCGTATGCACCAAGTCTTCCAATTGCTTTCAGGTGCCAAATGGGCAGATAGTTTCACATATATAATAGCTATATATTAGCATATCTCCTGGAG
>NW_011480465.1:10615-11862 GCF_000754665.1 Bison bison bison
GGAGAATCCCAGGGACGGGGGAGCCTGGTGGGCTGCCGTCTGTGGGGTCGCACAGAGTCAGACACAACTGAAGCGACTTAGCAGCAGCAGCAGCATATCTCCCTCGAACAAACTGTGAGCCTCTCCAGGGCATGGCTAAGCCTGATTTGGCTCCCCATCTCCATCACCGAGCACAGTTCCCCCAATATAGGTGTGGGAAAGTTTTAAGGAAGACGTTAATTCATTGGCTTACTATGGACTAAAACTCTAGCCCCTTTTCCTTTGGGTTGCTAAAGTCATTTCTTCCATCCTGTACATACACAATTAGCTTCAAGATCTAGCTCAAATACCACCCTGTCTACAAATCCTTCCTTAATTATCCCTGACAGAAAGGGTCTCCCTCTTTTCTAAACTGACTCCTGACAGTTTCCATGAGGCTTCAACAAAAGCTCATCAGCAAGCAGAAGCAGGTTCCACTAGAATTCTGTTTCTCAGCTATTCTGTGACAAAGCACACTGAGAAACACTATATTTTAGATAGTCCACTTAAAATAATTAAAAAAAAATTAAAACCCTCAAAGTATGTGGATGGCAATGGCCTCACAATCACTATTTCTCTGTGTTTAGGAATACATCCACAATCATAGCACACCCATGTGGTTCTTTGAGTGGAACTGTTTATTGCTCTGATAGCTTATACTCTTAAATACTCTCAAAGTCAAATTCTTAAATTTCCTAGGCATCACATTATCGTTCCTTGGTACTGTTATGAAATTATGGCCATGTAACTATAAAGCTATGACAAACCTAGACAGTATATTAGAAAGCAGAGATATCATTTTGCCAACAAATGTCCGTATTGTTAAAACTATGGGTTTTCCAGTAGTCATGGATGGATGTGAGAGTTGGACTATCAAGAAGGCTTAGGGCTGAAGAACTGATGCTTTTGAACTGTGGTGCTGGAGAAGACTGGGTGAGAGTCCCTTTGACCAGCAAGGAGTTCAAAACAGTTCAATACCTTAAAAACAAAAAACAAAAAACAGTCAAACCTAAAGGAAATCAATCCTGAATATTCATTGGGAGGACTGATGCTGAAGCTGAAGCTCCAATACTTAGGCTACCTGATACAAAGAATTGACTCACTGGAAAAGACCCTGATGTTGGGAAAGATTGCAGGCAGGAGGAGAAGGCGGAAAAAGAGGATGAGATGGTTGGATGACATCATCAACTCAATGGACATGAGTTTGAGCAAACTCCAGGAGCTGTGAA
>NW_011480465.1:12027-15720 GCF_000754665.1 Bison bison bison
TGGGATCTGACAGAAGGTGAGATGGTTGGATGACATCATCAACTCAATGGACATGAGTTTGAGCAAACTCCAGGAGATAGTGAAGGACAGGGAAGCCTGGGAGGCTACAGTCCATGGGGTCACAAACAGTCAGACACAACCTAGTGACTGAACAAAAACTCCTCCTCTGGATCAGGAGGAGTCTGTGAAATATGATCTTCTGAGAGAAACACTTAGACTCCTGATACCCTGGAGATAAAGATGTGCCCTGAGAAGTCTTATAATATGAAACAGCAACACCTGCAACTTTGCAGAAAAGCAGTTGCAAATATAGAATTCTCAAATTCCCAGAGTGCTAAGTCAGGATGTAGCAGTGAGGGGAGGACCAAGCCCTTGTCCCCAGACTACCCTTCCTCCCTTCCCATTCCTCCCTGAGCTGCATCATTACATGAGGACCCTCATGTCCTCCCATATGGAGACCCCAGCCTGCATGTTTAAGCTCCAACCATTGTGACCCACCCTGGAGAAGGCAGTGGCTACCCACTCCAGTATTCTTGCCCAGAGAATCCCATGGACAGAAGAGTCTGGTGGTTCCAGTCCATGGGGTCACAGAGTTGGACATGACTAAGCACATTGTGACCCAGGAATTCTATTCCTAGGTACATACATGAGAGGATCAAAAATGCATGTCCACACAAAAATGTATACACGAATGTTCACAGCACCACTATTCACAATAGCCAAAAAGTAGAAACAAACCACATGTCCATCAACTGATGGTTAGATAAACAAAAGGTGTTCTATCCATACAATGGAATATTATTTAACTGAGGAAAGGAATGAAGTTCTAATACATGCTACAACATGGGTGAACCTTGAAAACATGTTAAATGAAAGAGGCCAGTCACAAAAGAGTGCATATTTTATGATCCCATTTGTATAAAATATCCAGAAGAGGCAAATCCATAGACACACACACCAGATTAGTGGTTATGAGGGATTGGGAACAGGAGGGATTAAGAGGTGATTGCTTACTTTCTAGGGGTTTCCATCTGTGTTGGTGAAATAGTTCTAGAACTACATAGCAGTAATGGTTGCACAACCCTATGAATGTACTAAATGCTTATCCTAGTCCGTTCAGGCTTCTAAAACCAAATATCACAGACTAGATAGCCTAAAACAACAGAAATTTATTTCTCACAGTTCTGGAGGCTGGACATCCAAAATCAAACACCAGCATGGTCATGTTCTCCTGAGGACCCTTTTTGTGGCTTATAGACTTTGCTGTCTCACTGAGTCCTCACATGGTGTAAAGGCCAAGGGATTTCAGAACACTAATTCCATTCATGAGAGCTCCCCCTGCCCCACATGGTTTAAGCACTTCCCAAAGACCTCACCTTTTAAGACCATCATATTTGGTGACCAGGATTTCTACACATGAATTTTGAGGGACCCATTTAGACCATAGCAAAACCATTGAATTTCACCTTAAAATGGTTAAAGGTCATTTTTATGTTATTTGTGTTTTTGTTGTTGCTGTTCAGTCACTAAGTTGTGTCCGACTCTTTGCAACCCCATGGACTGCAGCACGCCACACTTCCCTGTCCTTCACTATCTCCCAGATTTTGCTCAAACTCATGTCCATTGAGTCAGTGATGCCATCCAACCATTTCATTCTCTGTTTTCCCCTTGTCATCCTGCCTTCAATCTTTCCCAGTATCAGGGTCTTTTCCAGTGAAGTGGCTCTTCCCATCAGGTGCCAAAGTATTAGAGCTTCAGCTTCAGCATCAGTCCTTCCAATGAATATTCAGGGTTGATTTCCTTTAGGATTGACTGGTTTGATCTCCTTTCTGTCCAAGGGACTCTCACAACTCTTATCCAGCACCACAACTCAAAGACATCAATTCTTCAGCCCTATGCCTTCTTTATCGTCCAACTCTCACATCTGTTCATGATTACTGGAAAAACCATAGCTTTGACTATACAAAGTTTATACTATACTAACTTTGTCAGGAAAGTGATATCTCTGTTTTTCTAACATGTTGTCTAGGTTTGTTATAGCTTTTCTTCCAAGGAGCAAGTGTCTTTTAATTTCATGGCTACAGTCCCCATCTGCAGTGATTTTGGAGCACAAGAAAATAAAATTTATCACTGTTTCCACTTTTTCCACTTCTATTTACCATGAAGTGATGGGATCAGATGCCATGATCTTGGTTTTTTGAATTTTGAATTTCAAGCCATCTTTTTCACTCTCCTCTTCATCAAAACGCTCTTTAGCTCCTCTTCACTTTCTGCTATTAGAGCGGTATCATTGGCAAATCCGAGGTTGTTGATACTTCTCCTGGCAATCTTGATTCCAGCTTGTGATTCATCCAGCCTGGCATTTCACATGATACACTGTGTATGTGTGTTTTACCACAATTGAAAACACAATTTCAAACTCATTTATGCAGATGTATTGATGATTGATAACCAAAAGCTTAGGTGTTTAAAATTTTAACATATGCTGAAAGCAGCTAATATTTCCTGAATTTCAATTATCTATTAATTATTTCACATGTCTACAAACTCTCACAACTACCCTGTAAAGTGATATTTATATGTCCATTTTAGAGATGAGAAAACTAAAAAGTGAACTGTTTCATCCAGGGTCACACAACTGTAAGTGGAAGCACTAGTATTCAAATCCAGATTGGACCCCTAGGTTTACACTCCTGATTATGCTAAAGAAAGAGGCAGTGTGGTAGAATTCGGGTATCTGCCAGCAGTTAGAAGGTTTGGAAAGCAGTGTGCCTCCCCTATGAGGAAATCAACCCACTTGGACATTCTACAACTGAAACAGTGGTCTCCAAACTTCCATAATCCTTATCTGTGATAAAAATATGAACATGTGCATCCTAATATGTATGTATTTCATTGTATGTATTAAAGTACATACTTGAACTACTAACAAATTACATACTAGCTATTACTAAAGATCCATTTATTTCTTTTTAGGATCAGAGTAAATGCAAGTTTTAATATATCCTTTTTACTTCCTAGATGATTCATCTTACACACACAGTTTATGGGGTGTAAATACTCTACTCTGGAGACCACTGCTCTGGAGAAGGCAACTCCTGACTCGAGTCGCATAGTAAGTGATTTTGTTGAAGAACCATTATTGATGACTCACTTAACACAAGGCTGTTCTTGTTATTCAGTCACTAAGTTGTGTCCAGCTCTTTTTGACCCTATGGACTGTAGCCCACCAGGCTCCTCTGTCCATGGGACTCCCCAGGCAAGAATAATGGATTGGGTTTCCATTTCCTTCTCCAGGGGATCTTCCCAACCCAGGAATTGAACTCATATCACCTGCATTGCGGGCAGATTCTTTACCACTGAGCCACCAGGGAAGCCCATCCTCCATGGATGGTGTATAATAAACCGAACGCTTTCTCTGTTGTTAAGTTACTCACAATCTAGAAAGGAATCAGGCACCTACATGGATTACTCCCATCCAAGGCAGACTGGGTTAAGTATTATAACAGACATAGATTAAATTCAAAAGGCCTTTAAAACCTGGCCACTAAATATGAAAGATAAGCTTTTATGTCAATTTCAGTACTAAGATGTAAAAAAAAAAAAAAAAAAGACGGAGATAAGTCAGATATTGACTTATTCAAACATTCAAATGTACTGATTTGGGGTACACACTGCATAGAATGCATCTAT
>NW_011480465.1:15995-16358 GCF_000754665.1 Bison bison bison
AACTAAAACTCTTTTTTTAAAACAAATATTATTGGACAATCACTAATGTATTTTAAGTAAATTAAACATACTATGTCCCATTTACCGCTTCATCATAGAGATGATTTGTAAGTCCTTGGAAATTTAGTAGATTTAAAAGAAAAATAACATTTTTCCAAATAAATACTTTCTATGCTCTGCCTTAAAAATAAACTCCAATATGATTTATGAAATGTTCTTATTTCTGCTAGGTATTGTGATTTCTGAAATAATGAAGTGTAGTACTTGAAAATCACATTTAATTTACTCTGAGGGAAGCAAGCTAATGCTGTGCAAGGTTGCTGGGGAAACAGAAAAGCTTCTTTAGGTCAGTGTTGTAGCAGA
>NW_011480465.1:16458-16609 GCF_000754665.1 Bison bison bison
TGGGTGAACTCCGGGAGTTGGTGATGGACAGGGAGGCCTGGTGTGCTGCCATTCATGGGGTTGCAAAGAGTCGGATATGACTGAGTGACTGAACTGAACTGAGAACCAACCTACCTCTGGATGTGAGATAATAAAATGTCCTCATTATTTT
>NW_011480465.1:16709-17631 GCF_000754665.1 Bison bison bison
ATGGTCATAGCTCTAAACTCTTTCCTGATTTTTAACCACATATTCCTAATTTTACATTAAATATTCACATACCCCTTTAATCTGGTCTTATTTTTGGTAGCTGATGGAGATTTGTAAAGCAAAAAAAAGAAAAAAATCTAGAATTTAAGCTGCTCTTTATCACAATCCCTGTACATTTTAAGTTATTTTTCTAAAGCCCAATTCAATAAAAAATTACATCTGGTTTCAGAACCAGAGAAGCTCATTTTGGGCTATGGGAGCCCATTTATCATTAAACTTTTAGATGAAATAAAATAAGGGCCTTGGGCTTACAAAGACTCTAATTATTCTGAAAATTCACAAAAGCTCTGATTTATGCTAAATACTTAGCTTTAATTAGCCAGCAGCTACGTAAAGGAAGAGGGGGTCTTAAGATGAGTGTTGGAAAAAGAACATATGTGGCAGGAGCTATTAGTTCCTTTCCCAACACCCATTTTCCTCCCCTCCACTTTCTCCTATTCAGGCAGAAATAACTCACTATAGAAGCTGGATATGCTAGATACCCATATTTTAATCCTCTCCTGCTGCTAAGAAGTAAGCATGTGACTATTGTTTATCTAGCCAGTGGAACCCAAGGGAAGTTAGCTATAGAAGGTTTTCTTTAATAATTAAAATTAAAAAAATAAGAAATGTGCCCTATTCCTCTTCATTGGACATTTTTTCGTGCATAAGAAATCTGGAGCCACTGCAGCCATCTTGCAACCAAGAGGGGAGACACCATCATGCTGGGGCTGCTGAGGATGACAGGGTAGAAAGATGGAAGAAACCTAATAGCTCTGATGATATGGTTGAGCCACTGAATTAAGGAACCCTGATGTTGGAGAAGACTCTTGAGAGTCCCTTGGACTGCAAGGAGATCCAACCAGTCCATCCTAAAGGAGAT
>NW_011480465.1:17755-21931 GCF_000754665.1 Bison bison bison
TTAGCCACAATTAGTTGGATATTCTTTTAATTGCAGTCAAAAGAATCCTAGCTGTTAAAAACATGGTTGATTTTTCCTGTGTATTCTCCAAAGTCACTAAATTGACTTCTTTTCATTAAAAAAAAAAAAAAAGTCAGAGTTTGGAAAAACTTTTAAAATTTTATGAATTTTAAAGTTGGCAGGACAATCATCTGTGGCATTTGTTTTCCCAAACTTCACTCATTCCAGCTCCACACAGGTACATAACAGCTACTGCAGTGAGACACTTCGTTGATAAGATCCTACTGTCAATTGAGTGTCTTAGGGAAGAGAAAGACAAAGCAAGAAAGAGACTGAGACAGACCTACACTCATATCCTCATTCTACAGATGAGGAAACTAAGGGCCAAGTGGTTTTTAAGGGTCACCTAAAGCAGCCCCTAAGAAGGGACAAAGTGCGAAGCGAGCTTTCAAGGAAAGAGCACATCACTCCAAAGGATGAACAAAACCAAATGACCTGGCAGGCCCTGGACTGGGGCCCATTACTGAATAATGAGCCAGAAACATCTACGCAGAGGCAGCAGAAAGCCTTGATGGATCCGTTTGTCTGCTTATCAAGCTCAAACTCTGCCTGACATCCAAAGCCCTCTGCAGCCTGGCAGAGGCCCTCTGAAAGTTTTGCTGAATTTCTCCCTTCTTGCCACCACTCCCTTGCTCTTTACTGTCCCATGAAAATACCAGGATCATCTGGCCTGCCTCCTCCCCAGCCTCAAATGCCCTCTATTTTTATTCATTGGCCTTCCAAACCCTATTCATCTTTCAAGGTGTCATGTAAACATCAGTGCATATGTCATTTGATGGTGACAGCAACAAATTATTCCTGTAATCTCTGTCTTTATACATGTAAAACATATTATTTGCTCAAAATTTATAATTAAGGTAAACTTTATAAGAAAAATAAAATATAAAGGCTACCAAGTAAAACTGAAACAAATGAAGTCGTTATCAATCTATGTATTGGGTTGGCAAAAAAGTTCGTTTGGGTTACAGAAAAACCCAAAAAAATTTTTGGCCAAACCAATGATTATGCAGCATGAAACACTCTATATCTCTCTGATTTTAAGGGCATCAAAAAAGGCTCAGAGCAAACTATTTTGTTTGGTCATATCATATTTCAGTCAAAACCAAGAACAAAATTGTAGGAGGAAATAAAGTGAAAAAATGCAGGACAACAATTAAACTACTGATTTAGAACAACACATAGAATCAGAGCTGAGAACTTCGGGAGATCACTTCACCCACTGCCTTATCTTAGATGAGGGGAAATTGAGGTCAAGGGGGGAAATGTGATTTCATTTTCTGTCCAGTGACCTTTATTTTTTGTCCCCAAAGGTGGAATTTAGAACCTCCACAATAGCGGCTATCTACAAATCTTAGAAGTTGTCACTGTTCCAACTATCTAAACTCATGTTGTTGTTGCTGTTACTGGACTGTAGCCCACCAGGCTCCTCCATGTGGGGGATTTTCCAGGCAAGAATACTGGAGTGGGTTGACATCTTCTCCGGGGAATCTTCCCAACCCAGGGATCGAACCTGCGTCTCCTGTGGCTCCTGAATTGGCAGGCAGATTCTTCACCACGGAGCCACCTGGGAAGCCCAGAAACTCTTGTTGCCTTTGGCCAAATGCACTGCATCCAGGAGCCTTGATCTTTTTTCTTAAGACTTTTTTTTCCATAAAAAATTTTACTATCGTCTGTTCCTCATACCTTGAACACTAATGGCACAGACATAAAAATAAGACACCACTCTATTGTCACAACAAATAAGATTCCAAGGTAAAAAAAAACAAAAACAGATAATGACAGTGGACAGATAAAACTTCATGCATCCCTAAGTGATATAAAACTCCAAACATTATGAGAGAGAACACGAAGCAGCATTATTCTGATTTTAGTCTTAGAGTGGATACATTTAAATAAAAATACAAATAAAGTCAGTGTTGCTTTGTGGAAACTGCTGTACTAAATGGCAAGAAACTGGTTCAGTTCTGGAATCTGTTTCCAGCTATATTTTTGGCTTGTTTATGACTTTGATGAACAGTTCTGCTTTTGTAAATGGATATTTTTCAAACTAGGCTCTGCAAATGTGTCAGGGGAGATGATTCGTCTCTTGCTATTAGAATATTCTAATTTTGTATTTTCATTTCTATAATTTATTTAAAAGTTTCCAAAGGTATAGTCTTACGATCAAGTGCTGCCATGCTATTTTTCTGCCCATTTATGTGTTTGTGTTAACCAACTGAATGGAAACCAAGTGTTGTTATAATTGTTAAAAGCTATATTAAAAAAAACACCCCACAAAGGTGGACGTGTTAGACAAAAGATGGGTTCTTGCCAAACAAAGGTGCTGTATAGGATGCAGGTGTCCTTCTTTGACTAGAAGAAAGGAGATGGAGAAGGGAATAATCACATGTGTTCTATGAATAAGGAGTTTATACCTAATTTTATGTGTATTACTTAAAATATATATTTATATAGAAATATACATGTTACATTACACACTTCATTTATATTATTACACGCTTGTTTTAATAGCATTCTGAAAATAATTTAAGTCAACACTGGAGAATAGTAAGAATTTTTCCCCCTTTAAAAGTGATCTCTACATTACTCAGTTGAGAAAAACAGGCTTAAATGATCTCTCAGCCCCCTGTGGCTGTGACATTCCATGTGTCCATTACAACTGACTCAGAAATCCTATTGACAGAGCTCGTGTGAATTAAACAATATCCAATGAGTGTTCCCTTTTTTCTAGTATATCATCCAAAAATGCAGACTAGAAAAAAATGGCTTTCCTACAATTTCCAATTATAGACAATACCCCACACTGAAAACAAAATTGAGGAAATGAACAGTGTTGTGAATGGGCTGGCTTCTTGGAGTTGGTTGAAATTTCTTTTAGGAGTCATCTTGGCGATATTTTTCATGAAGGACAAATGCTTGACACACTGTAGCTGGCACAGAAAGCAATAAAGAGGCTGAGAATGAAGCAAGATATTTCCCTTCCCCATTTCACAATCTGCAATGCTATCTAACAAAGTGTTTTGTTTTTTTTTTAATTTAAATGGAAAACTCAATATTAGAAACCATGGGACAAGCGTTGTTTGTGAATTACTCAGTCATTCACAGTAAGAGTGTGTGTCTCCCTTTTCTTCCTCATTCGTCACCCAGAGACCCCCTGTCTGGATACATTCTTGACGAGTAATGTTTTTTATAATGTTCTTATAAGCGATTGCTTGCAGCATCTTATAGTCTTATCTCAGCTTGTGCAGCTTCTCATTAATATTCTGCACATATGGAAGAGTTTTCTATATCATTGTCCATTAACAAGGAGAATAATCACTCATTCAGTTATCAAGCAGTCAGCAAGGACCTGGCCTTGTGCCCTTAGTGCAAAGAATCATGGGATATCAAGAAGGGTAAATGTGGTTGACATTATGATAGTTACATTTTTTATATAATTAGAGTTCTATAACCAAGTTGATCAAAGATAAGCAAAGAAGTATTAAAGTCTTTTAGGACTTAGAGACCATATTAGTGACTCTTTGCGTCGTAGTAGAATGACAAAAATCATATTTCAGCTGATACATACCAATGAGCATTCTTTTATGCAAACAAGAAAAGGTCATAAGTTTACATAGAAATGACACATTATTACAAAATAGCCTTTAAAGAGAAGTGAGTTAAGTGATACTAAGAAAATTCAAAATTGAAATAGGACTGGACATCAGGAAAGAAGCATAAAACAGCTAACTGACTGAACTACTCTCAGAGGCAGAAGGTTCTGAATGACTCAGCTCAGAACAAAACTTGGGATGGACATGTGCACACTGCTATACTTAAATGGGTAGCCAAGAAGGACCCACTGTATAGCACAGGGAACTCTGCTCAGTGTTATGTGGCAGCCTGGATGGGAGGGGAGTTTGAGGGAGAATGGATCCAAGTATGTATATGGCTGAGTCCCTTCACTGTTCACCTGAAACTCACAACACTGTTAATTGGCTATACTCCAATACAAAATAAAAAGTTTAAATAAATAAATAAAGTATTGATATGATCAGATCAGATCAGATCAGTCGCTCAGTCGTGTCTGACTCTTTGCGACCCCATGAATCGCAGCACGCCAGGCCTCCCTGTCCA
>NW_011480465.1:22031-23864 GCF_000754665.1 Bison bison bison
ATATATATATATATATATCAGTGTCAGCAATACTAGGGAAGGGAGGGGAGACTTTTGACATGTATGACTCTAAAAAGTGAGGTGAACTCTTCCACATATAGTTTTTTACTTCAGAGCAGGATGGTAGCAAATCAATTGTCAATTGTCAAAGTCCTCCCATTCAGGTTACTGTGTCACCCAGGTGAGGTGATAGAGATCTGTGAAAAGGAGTGGTCACCAGAAATGGATAGGAAGGGACAAATGCAAGAGTTAGATTAAAAAAAAAAAAGAAAGAAAGAAATGGTGGGATCTGGAAGCTGATTGGCCATAGGTATGAAGAGAGATTGGCCACAGTGTCCCAGGGTGGGGAAATCTTTGAACTTGTAGGTGAAAGATGTAGGTTCTCTTTCTACTTGTGTTATCTCATTGTTGTTCAGTCGCTAAGTTGTGTCCAACTCTTTTCGACCCCATGGACTGCAGCCTGAGCAACTCTTTCCGTATGTTGGCAAACGATTTCTTCACATATAAAACTGAGATAACTATATCACTTCCGGGGTAGGAATCAGATGAGTTTACATAAATTAAATGTTCAGACAGAGGAAGAAAAATACTGTATGATTTCACTTAGATGTGGCATGTAAAGAAAACCAAAACAAAACAAAATGAAAACAGACATAGATACAGAGAATGAACAGGTGATTCCCAGTGGGGAGGAGGTGGGGGGAGGCAAAATAGGTGAAAAGAATTAAGAAGCACAAATCTCCAGTTATGTAATAAATAAGTCACAGGGATGTAATATACAGCGTAAAGAATGTGGTCAATAATATTGTAATAACTTCGTATGGAGACAGATGGTTACTAGGGTATTTTGGTGTACACACATGTCAAATCACTACGTAGAACATCTGAAACTAACATAATATTGTACAGCAACTGTATTTCAATTTTTATAAAAAGGAAAATACTTTTCCAAGTTCATAGTGTTAAACAATGTAGGGGCTAATATTGGCGACACCACAGAGCTTGGCAATGATATGAGCCTTCACCACCAGCCAGCAGTGCCAGGTGGAGCTAGCCAACCACAAATTCAATGTGCCATGGAAATACTCTTTAGGGATAAAGGTGAAATGAGGACATTTTCAGACAAAGAAAAACAAGAATCTGTCCCCAAAATAGTTATCAGTAAAAGATGATTTTAGGAAAATGTTTAAATAGAAATTGTGGCAGAAGAAGGTTTGGAACTTCAGAAAAGAAATAAGAACAGCAGAATGGGTAAACATAATAAACTATCTTTTTCTCAGGCGTTTGTTAAATCATATTTGTTTTTCTTAGCATATTGATTCAGCAGACCACAATGACTGATTTTTGCCTGTTGACCAAATCTTGTAAAACTGGAATCAATCCTACTTGGTCATGATATGTAATTATTTTTATACATTGGAGGGTACAATTGCTTAATATTTGTGAAGGATTTTTGTGCCTAAATTCATTCAAGATATTGGTCTGTCATTTTATTTTGTTTTGTTTGTACTGATTATCTAGTTTTGCCATCAGAGGCCTATAAAAATGAATGAAAATTATAACATATCAAAATTTGTGGAGTGCTGCCAAAATAGTACAGAGAAGACAATTTATAGAAGTAAATGCTTATGTTAGAAACAAGTAAAGTTTGCAAATCAATAAAGTTTCCACCTCATGAAACTAGGGGGAAAAGAGCAAAATAAAACTGACACAAACAGGAAAAAAATGGAATGATAAAGATACAGTCACAGATATAGTATCTGTGGAAAATAGAGGGCTGATGGTACAAAAAGCCTTTTTTATAAGGGACTTGAGCATTGGTGTATTTTTATA
>NW_011480465.1:24337-27071 GCF_000754665.1 Bison bison bison
AGCAGCAGCAGCAAGAAGATTGATAAAGATGGTTTTTAAAAAAGAAGATACAAATTGCCAATATCCACAGTAATACAAGGGGTATCACTATAAGTCCTGCAGCTAATAAAAATAAAATAAGGAAATATGAAAGACTTCACACTCATAAATTTGGCAGCCAGAACAAATGGTTTTAAAAACTCAACCAAACCATTAAAAATTGAATTCATAATTTAAAAGCTCCCCAAAAAGGAATTTCCACAAGGAAAACATACATTTTGACCTAAACCTCACATCTTATGCAAACAGTAATTCAAAATGGATGATGCTCTTAGGTGGAGAATGGGAAATTATGAAACTTTCATAAAAACATAGGAGAAAAGCTTTGATACCTAGGGCTAGGTGAAGAGTTCCTAGATTTGACATCAAAAGCATTATCAACAAAAGGAAATATTTTAAAATTTATGTCATCAAAATTTAAAACTTTTGTGCTTCAAACCTGAGAAGACAATGAAGACACAAGCCTACAGACTGGAAGAAAATATTTGCAAACCATATACCTGACAAAGATTTGTGTGAAGAATGTACAGATAAGTTCCAAAACACAACAGGAAAACAAACAAAAATAGACTAATTACAAAATAGGGGGGAAATGCACATACGTTTTACTGAAGATGACAAAACCAATGAAAAGATGTTCAACATCATTAGCCATGAAGGAAAGGCAAATTAAAACCACAATATCACTACACACCTATCAGAATGATTAAAATAAAAATGGTGACACCACCAAATTCTGTCAAGGATACAGAGAAACTAGACTACTCGTATATTACTGGTGGGAATGTAAAGTGGTACAGCCACACTAGAAAAAAATTATGACTGTTTCTTACAAAGCTGCACTTGCTATTACCATAAAACTCAGCAATTGCACTCCTGGGCACCTATCCCAGAGAATGGAAAAGTTATGCTCACACAAAACCCCTTAATCAAATGTTCACAATGGTTTTCTTCCTACTAGTTTGGAAACTGGAAACAACCGAGATGTCCTTCTATAGATGAACAGTCAAACAAACCATGGTGCCATGGGATACTACTCAGCAATAAAAAATGAGGAACTACTGATACACGCAACAGCCTGAATGGATCTCTAGAGAATTATGCTAAGTGAAAAAAACAAATCTCCCAAAGGTTACATACAATATGATTACATTTATATAAGTTTCTCAAACCAACAAAATTACAGAGAGGGAGATTAGTGGTTCTGAGGGGTTACAGAATTGAGGGCAGAGAAAAATGAGTGTGCCTATAAAGGGGCAACAGGATGGGTTCTTGTGGTGATGGCACTCTCTTATTCATTGACTACAGTGATCTTCATATGAATCAACTGTATAACTAAATACACACGTGTAAAACTGGTGAAATCTGAATATGGTAGACATATTAATATCAATTTCCTGGTTGTGGTGTTGTACTACACTTTTGCAAATTGTTATCATTAGAGGAAACTGAGTAAAGGGTATACTAAGCTATATATATTTATTATTTCTTACAACAGCATATGATCTTACAACTATACCAAAATAACATGCTTGGCAACTGAACAACAACAATATATGTACACTAAAAGCTATAAATATTGCAGAAAGAAATTAATGAAATAAATGGAGATATAAAACTTGCTCATAAATTGGAAGATTCAAAATTGTTAGAGATGTCAATTCTTCCTAAATTGTTTATAGATTTAAAACCATCTTAATTGAACTTCCAGAAAAGGTTTGTATAGAAATTGATAGAATAATTATCACATTCATATAGAACTATAAAGAATCTGGAATGGCCAAAGGAACTTTTAAAAGAAGAACAAAGTTGGAAAGTTTCACTACTTGATTTCAAATATTATTATAAAACAACAACAATCAAGGCAGTGTGGTATTGGCATAATGATAGAAATACTACCAATGGAACAAAATAGAAGGCTCAGAAATAGACCCACAGTTTATGTATATAAAGTGAAAATAAAAGCAAACTGCAAAACAATATGCATATAGGATGATCCTATATATGTTTCAGATAACTATATATTTGAGTAAGAACATATATGTATGTAAATACAGAGAAGAAAGTTTCAGGTATGCACATCAAAAATTATATTTTCCCCTACAATCTTTCTTTACATCTTTGCATATCATCTATTCACCTATCTCTCACAGAAATTATATTCTCAAAAATGACAGAATGATCTCTGTTCATTTCCAAGGCAAACCACTCAATATCACAGTACTCCAAGTCTATGCCCCAACCAGTAACGCTGAAGAAGCTGAAGTTGAATGGTTCTATGAAGACCTACAAGACCTTTTAGAAATAATACCCCAAAAAGATGTCCTTTTCATTATAGGGGACTGGAATGCAAAAGTAGGAAGTCAAGAAACACCTGGAGTAACAGGCACATTTGGCCTTGTAATACGGAATGAAGCAGGGCAAAGGCTAACAGAGTTTTGCAAAGAGAACACACTGGTCATAGCAAACACCCTCTTCCAACAACACAAGAGAAGACTCTACACATGGACATCACCAGATGGTCAACACTGAAATCAGACTGATTATACTCTTTGCAGCCTAAGATGGAGAAGCTCTATACAATCAGCAAAAACAGGACTGGGAGCTGACTATGGCTCAGATCATGAACTCCTTATTGCCAAATTCAGACTTAAATTGAAGAAAGTAGGGAAAACCACTAGACCATTCAGGTATG
>NW_011480465.1:27351-27926 GCF_000754665.1 Bison bison bison
CAGAGATATTAAGAAGAGGTGGCAAGAATACACAGAAGAACTGTACAAAAAAGATCTTCATGACCAAGATAATCACGATGGTGTGATCACTCACCTAGAGCTAGACATCCTGGAATGTGAAGTCAAGTGGGCCTTAGAAAGCATGACTATGAACAAAGCTAGTGGAGGTGATGGCATTCCAGTTGAGCTATTTCAAATCCTGAAAGATGATGCTGTGAAAGCGCTGTACTCAATATGCCAGCAAATTTGGAAAACTCAGCAGTGGGCACAGGACTGGAAAAGGTCAGTTTCCATTCCAATCCCAAAGAAAGGCAATGCCAAAGAATGCTCAAACTACCGCACAATTGCACTCATGTCACACGCTAGTAAAGTCATGCTCAAAATTCTCCAAGCCAGGCTTCAGCAATATGTGAACTGTGAACTTCCAGATGTTCAAGCTGGTTTTAGAAAAGGCAGAGGAACCAGAAATCAAGTTGCCAACATCCACTGGATCATTGAAAAAGCAAGGGAGTTCCAGAAAAACATCTATTTCTGCTTTATTGACTATGCCAAAGCCTTTGACTGTGTGGATCACA
>NW_011480465.1:29006-33924 GCF_000754665.1 Bison bison bison
CGGGAGTTGGTGATGGACAGGGAGGCCTGGCGTGCTGCAATTCATGGGGTTGCAAAGAGTCAGACACAACTGAGCGACTGAACTGAACTGAATTGAACTGAACAGAAATTGCTTCCTTTTTATCTACACTTAATCACTTGGTGATCTGATCTAGTTTCATGACTTTGAATAATATCTATATACTGATAACTCTCAATACATCGTCAGTGACATCAGTGAAAGTCACTCAGTCATGTCCGACTCTTTGTGACCCCATGGAATATACAGCCCATGGAATTCTCGAGGCCAGAACACTGGAGTGGGTAGTCTTTTCCCTTTCAAGGGGATCTTCCCCTAACCAGGGATCAAACCCAGGTCTCCTTCAATGCAGGTGGATTCTTTACCAGCTGAGCCATAAGGGAAGCCCACGAATACTGGAGTGGGTAGCCTATCCCTTCTCCAGTGGATTTTCCTGACCCAGGAATCGAACTGGAGTCTCCTGCATTGCAGGCAGATTCTTTATCAACAGAGCTATCAGGGAAGCCCACACACATACCTCTCACTTAAACTCCGATTTTGTATACACAACAGCTCTAAGTGCATGTGTAATAGTCATCTCACATTTATCAGGTCAAAAATCAAACTCCTGACGTCCCCCAAAACCTGCTCTTCCCACAGTCTTCCCCATCTCAGTTGATAGGAATTTCATCCTTCCTAGTTACACAGACGAGAGACACTGGAGTCATTCTTTATTTCTAGCTTTCTCTCACATTCTATATACACTCCAGCAGCAAATTCTGCTGATACTACCTTCAAAATATATCTATGATCCAACCAGTTCTCACCATCATCCCTCATCTAGAGTATTGAAGTAGCCTTCTAACTGGTCTCCCAAGTTGCACCCAACTCCTTATTCTCTATCTACACAGTAGCCAAAATGATGCTTTAAAAACTCAAGTTTCAGCATAGTAATCACACAACAAATGCAAACTATTAGTTGTAGTAAGACAAATAATAACAATAACTATGTACAAAAATGTTTTATAAGGATATACATTACTTCTTGCAATGGCAAAAACTTAGAAATAATCTAAATAGGTCAATAATTAGTTGCTTTTTAAAGCCATGAAACACAAATTGATAATGCAATTGAAATAGACCTACATACATTAATATAAGAAATTTCCAAAGACACATTTTGGACAAAACTAAAAGCAAATGGCAAAACAATATGCATACAGGATGACCCTATTAATTTTTTTGTCTGTTTGTTTTTAGTCACTAAGCCATCTCCTATTCTTTGAGACACCCTGGACTGTAGCCTGCCAGGCTATTCTGTCCATGGGATTTTTCTGTGCAAGATTACTAGAGTGGGTTGCCATTTTCTCCCCCAGGGGATCTTCCTGATCCAGGGATCAAACCTGTGTCTCTATGCATCCTGCACAGTAGGAGGATTCTTTACTGCTGAGCCACTGGGGAAGCCCTATTTATGCTTTAGATAACTATGTATTTGAGTTAGAACATAAATATGTATGTTATAGCATAGAAAAAGTTTCAGACATGCATATCAAAATGTCATTACTACTGATCTCTGAGCAGAGAAATATTTATGAAGATATGGACAAGGAAAGATTGTCAAGTTTTTCCTTATTTTGTAATGCATACATTTATATATTACAAAAATTAATAACACTAATGCAATCATATGTTATTTCTGTTACAACTATTATAATGACATTCAAAAGCATAAAGGAAAACATGAACATAGTGAAGAGAGAAATGGTTGATAATCAAATGGAATTTCTTAAGAAGAAGAATAAAATATCTGGGAAACAAAACAATACCCTGGATGGAATATAGCAAATTAGATATCTAAGAAGAAAGAATCAGTAAACTTGAAAACATGATGATATAAACTATATGAAATAAAGCATAAAGATTTTAAAAAGACAAATAAAATGAACAGAATATCAGCAACCTACAGGACAAATTCAAGCAGTCCTAACATATGCATAATTGTGGTTCCCAAAAGCCAGTATACAGAAAAAAATATTTGAGAAAATAAAGACACTAACATTTTCAAATTTGACAAAAACTGTAAATCCACAGGTACAAGAAGCTCAATGAATTCAAGCAAGATAAACACAAAGAAATTCATACCAAACACATTATAATTAAATCCCTTTAGGCCAATGATAACAACAACAAAAATAAATGCAGGCAGAAAAAAAGCCATATTAAGTACAGAGAAACAGTTAAGAATATAAACAAACTTTTCATCATAGAATATCCCCCCAACAACTGCAGAATATATAGCCCTTTCAAATATACCAGGAACATTCATCTAGATAGGCCATATTATAGGTCATAAAACAACTCTCAATATATTTTAAATGATTCAAATCATAGAGTATTTTCTCTGACCAAAATAAATTTAAATTAGAAATCAAAAACAGAACAACTATGTAGACCACTAAAAATTCAGAAATTATGTAACAGATTTAATAATCCATTGGCCAGAGAGGAAATCACATCAGATGTTAGAAAATATTTGAACTGAATGAAAATAAAAGTACAATATATCAAAATTTATGGTTTTCAAGTAAGGTATTATTTGGTGGCAAACATATAGCTTTAAATGCTGATGCTAGAAAATTTAAAAGAGTTTAAAAGTGAATGACATAAGTTTAAACTTTAAGAAACTAGAGAAAAAGAGCAAATTAAATTCTAATTAAGTAAAATCAAGGAGATAATAAGTGTATAAATCTATGAAAGAAAAAATCATAAGAAAACAAGGAGAAAATTAAGAAGACAAAAAATTGGTTCTTTTCAAAAAGTAAAATGGATACGTGTTTAGCAAGAGTGATGAGAACAAAAAAGTAAACACAAGCTCCCAATAAAGGAGTAAGACAGGAGACACCACTAGAGAACTTACAGGCATTCAAAGTCTAATAATTTAATATTACAAACAACTTTAACCCAATAAGTTCAATAACTTAGAAGAAATTGAAAATTACTTTAAAAACACAACTTCTAAAAGCTGACTCAAGAAGAAATACAAAATCTGAATAATCCTATATCCATGAAAGTGATTAAAATGTCCCCATAAGAAAAGAGCTCAGGTCCAGATGGTTTCACTGATAAATTTCATCAAACACTTAGGGAAGAAATTATATCAATCTTACACAAACTCTATCAGAAAAGTAAAGGAGGAGGAAACACTTCTGAAGTCAGTTAAGGAGGCCAGCATAATGTTGATTTCAAAACTTGTCAAAGACATTCCAAGAAAGGAGAATTTCTCTTATGAAAATAGATGCAAATATCATTATCAAAACATTGCCATATTGCAGAGGTTGGCAAACTATGGCCCACAGGCCAAATCTGGCCTGCCACCTGTTTTTGTGAATACAAGTTTTACCAGAACACAGCCATGTCCATTCAATTACGTATGGTCTCTGACTACAAAGGCCGAGTTACATAGTTGCCACAGAGGCCATATGGCCTATATAACTGAAAGTATTTAACATCTGGTTCTTTACAGAAAAAAGTTTGCTGACCCGTGGCATGTTGAATCCAATAATACATCATCACCAATTGATGTGTATATGAGGAATGCAAGCTTGGTTTTACCTTTAAAATGAAACAATATAATTCACCACAATAAAGTAGAAAACACATATATTCATCTCAACAGACACAGAAAATCATTTGGCAAACTTTAATATCCATTAATAATAAAAGTCTCAGTAAACTTGGTATTAAAGGACACATCCTCATTTAGATAAACAATATCAAGAAGAAGTCTTAAAGTATAACATCATATTTAGTGGTAAATACTGAACATCAATTCCCTAATACCAGTAACAAAATAAGAAGGTATGTTCCCACCACTTGTATCAAAATTATACTGGAACTTCCAGCCATTGCAATAAGGCAAGTAAAAGAAATAAATGTCAGACAACATAACTGTTTATGTAGACAACCCTAAGAAATCTAGAGAAAAATAAGGAAATAAATGTATTAATATCATAGTATACCAGGTCAGTATACAAAACTCTGTTATTTTTTCATATAGTAGGAGCACACAATTTGAAAATATATTTGAAAACAATTTTTTAAAAATTCATTTAAAAAGCATCAAAATATGGATGAGACAGGGTGCTCAGGGTTGATGCACTGGGATGACCCTGAGGGATGGGATGGGGAGGGAGGTGAGAGGTGGGTTCAGGATGGGGAACACATGTACACCCATGGCTCATTCATGTCAATGTGTGGCAAAAACCACTACAATATTGTAAAGTAATTAGCCTCCAATTAAAATAAATAAATAAATTTTTTTAAAGTATCAAAATTTTAAATGTTTAAGAATAAATTTAACAAAAGATGTGCAAGATCTTTACACTGAAAATTACAAGGATTAAGATGAATGAAGATTTAAATATGTAAAGCAGTATATACCATAGTTATGAATTAGAGATTCCATATGGTTAAGATGTCAATGCTCCTCAAATTGATCTACAGATTCAATGCAATCCAAATGAAATCTTCACAAAGTTTCCTATAGAAATTAACAAATTGATTATAAAATTTATGTAGAATTGCAAAAGGCCTTAGAATAGCCAAAACAATCTTGTAGACAAAAAAAGAATAAATTTAAAAGGACTTTATATGATTTCAAAACTTACTGTAAAACTGTGGTAATCAAGATAGTATGGGAGTAACTTAAGGATCAAAAAGTAGGTCAGTGCAACAGAACAGCAGTTCACAAATAGACCCATGCACATATATTCAATTCACTTTCAACACAGAGTTCAAAATATTCAATGTGGCAAGTACAGCTTATTTAACAAATTATGCTAGGGAAGCTTGATATCTATATAAAAGCTATAAACTCCAAACTTTACCTCACATCCACACCAAAGCTAACCCAAAATGGATC
>NW_011480465.1:34024-35106 GCF_000754665.1 Bison bison bison
TTAAATGTGAAAGTTCAAACTATAAAGTATCTTAAAGAAAACACAGGCAGAAATCTTGGTAGTCTTGGTGTAGGCAAAGATTTCTTAGATAGGACACTATAAAATATAAACTACAAATGGAAATAAAATAAAGTAGACTTTGTCAAAATGTAAATCTTCTGTTCTTAAAAGCACTATAAAGAAAATGAAAAGGTTAACCACACACTGGGAGAAAATATTTTCAATGCATGCTGCTGCTGCTGCTGCTAAGTCACTTCAGTTGTGTCCGACTCTGTGGGACCCCATAGACAGCAGGCCACCAGGCTCCGCCGTCCCTGGGATTCTCCAGGCAAGAGTACTGGAGGGGGTTGCCATTGCCTTCTCCATATATCTAACCAAAGACTTGGATCAAGATAATATAAGAAATACTGTGTCTCAAATATAAAAAAAAAAAAACCAACCCATTAAGATGTCAAACCTAAATAAATGGAGATA
Source organism: Bison bison bison (assembly GCF_000754665.1). Classification (NCBI taxonomy): domain Eukaryota; kingdom Metazoa; phylum Chordata; class Mammalia; order Artiodactyla; family Bovidae; genus Bison; species Bison bison. The sequence goes on from NW_011480465.1 coordinate 34,499, forward strand.
CATATTACGTTCATGGATTGAAAAACTCAGCACACTAAAGATATCAACTCTTTAGTATACATAGGATTAATGCAAGGTGGTACTAATGATAAAGAACTCGCCTACCAATGCAGGAGACATAAGAGATGTGGGTTTGATCCCTGGGTCGGGAAGATCCCCTGGAGGAGAAAATGGCAACCCACTCCAGTATCTTTGCCTAGAGAATCCCATGGACAGAGGAGCCTAGAAGGCTACAGTCAGTCCATAGTGTCACAAAGAGTCAGAAATGACTGAAGTAACTTATCATGCATGCATAAAAAATTCAGCAATGTATTTTGTAGATATAGACAAGTTTATTCAAAAATTTATGTGGAAGGGCATCAGTCAGTTCAGTTCAGTTCAGTCGCTCAGTTGTGTCCAACTCTTTGGGGCTCCATGGACTGCAGCACTCCAGACCTCCTTGTCCATCACCAACTCCCAGAGTTTACTCAACTCATGTCCATTGAGTCGGTGATGCCATCAAACCGTCTTATCCTCTGTAGTCCCCTTCGTCTCCTGCCTTCAATCTTTCCCAGCATCAGGGTCTTTTCAAATGAGTCAGTTCTTCACATCAGGTGGCCAAAGTATTG
>NW_011480465.1:35863-37619 GCF_000754665.1 Bison bison bison
AGCGTTGATGTACTCCTTTCCGTATTTGGAACCAGTCTGTTTTTCCATGTCCAGTTCTAACTGTTGCTTCTTGACCTGCATACAGATTTCTCAGGAGGCAGGTCAGCTGGTCTGGTATTCCCATGTCTTTCAGAATTTTCCACAGTTTGTTGTCATCCACGCAGTCAAAGGCTTTGGCATAGTCAATAAAGCAGAAGCAGATATTTTTCTGGAACTCTCTTGCTTTTTTGATGATCCAGCAGATGTTGGCAATTTGATCTCTGGTTCCTCTGCCTTTTCTAAATCCAGCTTGAACATCTGGAAGTTCACAGTTCACGTATTGCTGAAGCCTGGCTTGGAGAATTTTGAGGATCACTTTGCTAGCATGTGAGATGAGTGCAATTGTGTGGTAGTTTGAGCATTCTTTGGCATTGCCTTTCTTTGGAATTAGAATGAAAACTGACCTTTTCCAGTCCTGTGGCCACTGCTGAGTTTTCCAAACTTGCTGGCATATTGAATGCAGCACAATATGGAAGGGTATAGACTTTAGAATAGCTAAAAACATCTTGAATAATAAAGGAATCATGAAGGAGGAATCACTCTACCTGATATTAAGGTCTACCTTATAGTTATATTAATCAAGATAGTGTGACATCAATCAATGAAACAGAATAAAGAACTCAGAAGTAGACTCACACAATGTGTCTGACTGAGTCTTGTTAAAGGCTTAATAGGAAGGTTAGGTTTTTCAATAAATGGTGCTGGAGCAATTGGACATCATAGGCTAAATAAATAAATAAATATCATTGACCTAAACTTTACACCTTTACAAGAAATTAACTCAAAATGGATCACAGACTTAAATGTAAAGTGTAAAACTACATAACTTTCAGAAATTAAAGAAATGAGAAGAAATCTTTGGGATCTAGACCTAGGCAAAGCATCATTACACTTGACACCAAAAGCATGATCCATAAAAAGCAAACATAATAAGTTAGACTTCATTAAAATTAAGAACTTTTCCTCAGTGTAATCCCAAGTGAAAAGGGTGAATAGACAAGCTACAGAGTGGGAAAAAGTATTACAGAAACCTCATAGCTTACAAAGGACTAGAATCTAGAATATATAAAGAACTCTAAAATCTCAGCAGTTAAAAATACCAGACGGACAATCCAACTAGAAAACAGACAAAAGGCCTGAGGAGACAGTTCACCAAAGAAGATACCCAAATGACAAATAAGCATATGAATAGATGTTCAACATCATTAGTCTTTAGGGAAATAGTGTGGGGAAAGAAAGGACTTGGTGACAGCTACAGATACAGCCAAAATCACACCATAAGCACAGTATTATAGTATGGACACTGCTACTGACATGAGTGATGGACATCACAGTGAGAATATGGCCATCTGGCTGGCCGAGGACTCTACTGAAGTCCCCACCACTCTTGGAAGGAGTACTAGGTGAATGAGTGGCTGGTCTTTTATGCTCTTAGTTTCTATTATAGGAGTCAGTCTCTTAGAACGGGAATGTCAATGAAGAGCTCCTAAAAAAATAAAGATGCTGCATTTAATGTCTAAAGTTCAAATCATGAGAGATTATATTCCTACTTTATTCCTGATGGTCAGATCACCCCTAGAGTACTGAATTTATTTTTGAGTTTCATTACACAAAGAAGGCAACACAAAACAAGGGAACACACAGAGGAGAGTGATGATGACATGTTAAGAAAATGGCTTTGAAAACTGGAGGAAAGAAGACACTTAGAAGGGCTATG
>NW_011480465.1:37719-38706 GCF_000754665.1 Bison bison bison
TTTTAAAATGTCTTAGGAGCTACCATGAAGGGGAAATTCTCTACTTTGTCTGGCTGCAGACAATACAAGCTAGCATCGTGTTAGAGAAATGGATTTCAGCTTAAAGACAATACAAGCTAGGACCAAGTGTTAGAGAAATGGATTTCAACTTAAAAAGGGAAATACCTCTAACAATTCAAACTGCTCTATAGCGGAAAGCCCTTCTTTGAAACCTGGTAAAGAGCCAGGCAGAGGACAGAGCACTTTTACAGAGATTCCTATTTTGAGTTGGTTGTGGAGTCGTATCATCTCAAACTCTATTCTGGAGGCTCCCTCAAGACAGAATTCATGTCAAATCCTTCATGAGACCTACCACCTGGTGTGTGCTTGGGAAATACACGGCAAACAATGCGTTCTAAGAAAGAGGCATCTTAGGATCAGTAAGGCAAGGGTTCCAACTGTGGATGGCACGTGGAGTTCCTGAGAGAACCCTAGCCCAAGGAATGGGTTCTTCCATGCCCACACTGAGGATGTTTTAGGGCAGACTTTTTGAACTGTGGTGTTGGAGAAGACTCTTGAGAGTCTCTTGCACTGCAAGGAGATCCAACCAGTCCATCCTAAAGGAAATCAGTCCTGAATATTCATTGCTGAAGCTGACACTCCAATACTTTGGCCACCTGATGTGAAGAACTGACTCATCTGAAAAGACCCCGATGCTGGAAAAGATTGAAGGCAAGAGGAGAAGGGCTGACAGAGGATGAGATGGCTGGATGGCATCACTGACTCAATGGACATGAGTTTGAGTAAGCTCTGGGAGTTGGTGATGGACGGGGAAGCCTGGCATGCTATACAGTCCATGGGGTTGCAAAGAGTCGAACACGACTGAGTGAACTGAACTGAACTGAAGCAGATAGAGGAGCTAACAGATGTCAAACAGAGAAAGACAAATACTGTATGATCTCACATATATGTGGAATCTAAAAAAGATAAACTCACACAAGCAAGAGC
>NW_011480465.1:38806-39600 GCF_000754665.1 Bison bison bison
ATGTCAATAAAGCTAGGAAAAAAACTTACTGTTTTTACATTATTTAAGAAACTACTGTTATATTTACATATTTAGTTTTCTAACCTATCACCACAGTATATCAATTTGAATCTTCTTTATGTGAATGTTAATGAATATACTTTATTTAAGTTTTATAATATGTTTTTTAATAAGAAGTTGATGGGCCTTTCTTCGCAGCAGTGGTCCAGGGTCTAGCTTGGCCACTTTAGCCTGTCTAGAGGACCAATAGGGAAGGGCCACCAAGATTCTACTGACTTAGACGGGGTAGCATTTGGAAAAGAATACCTCCATTGGATAGAGAGATAGAGTGCTTCAACTTGGCCCAAGTTTAGTAAGTCAGCTTGGGAAAGGAGGGAAGATATTCTTCTAAGAATTTCAGTGTACCTGTCATTCAGATTATCCCCAGGCTTGGCCCCTGCACACTTGAGTCCTAGAGTGACAAGACTGCCGCAATAGGAGAAGGAGGAGGAATGGGAGGCAGAAGAAGAAGAGGAAGAGCAGAAAAAGCGGGGGAGACAAGAAGAGAGAGAGATGCTAAAGTCTCTGAAACACAGCACAGATGCAGCAACGTGTGTACAGAGCCAGGTCAATCCCCACCAGGAGTGGAGATGGAGCAAAGAGACCATCACTCCTTGTTAAAAAAAAACGCCACAAGGTTGTTGGGAGGAATAGCTCACGAGTGCTCATCAAACACTCCTTTGACGATTCTTGGAACATTGTAGAAGAAATCCAATGGGGACTGAAAGCCCTTATAAAATGGGTAGAACCTAAGC
>NW_011480465.1:40577-43161 GCF_000754665.1 Bison bison bison
ACACTGGGGAACTGGAGGTCATGCAACACTGGGATTGGGACTGCTGTGGACAACTGGAAGCAGGAAATGCAGCCACAGGAAATCGGTGGTCCCTGCAGTACTTAATGAGCAAACAATTTCTGCAAGATGCTACCCTGGTCAGTGGAGATCAGAGTTAAACTAGAAATAGGATGGGTGGACTTCCCTGGGGGGTCCAGTGGTTAAAACCTTGCCCTCTTAATGCAGGAGGCATTTACAGTAGAGTAGAGGGAAAAGACCTATAAATCTAACCAGAAACCAATGTGCGCAATGCTGAAGGGGTGGGGGGTGAACCAAATGCTGTCAGGAGACCCAGGAGGGAAATCCACCAATAGCGCAGAAGTGGCCACAGCCCCCTTCACTGCCCATTAGGAGCAAAGGGCTGTGAGAGTCAGCACACCTTACAGGTCCAGGGGCAAGGCTGACTAGAAGAAATGGTGAACTGCCTGCTTGAAGCAAAGAGCAAGGAAAGGGGAGGGAATCACTAGCACTAGGGCTAGAGGGATAAGGAAAATCTCATTGAACCCCAAAGTAAGGTGTGAGGTGGACCCAGGAAATGTGCAGCCATGGCTTCTAAGCTAGTGCTGTCCAACTGAATAGAATTCGAGCTCCAAATGGAAGCCACAGAAGTGTCTTGAAATTTTCCAGTAGTTGCATTGAAAATAAAAAAGAAAAGGAACAGATGAAGTTAATGGATATGTTTTATTTAATAGAGTATATTAATACCTTATTTATTTATTTTTTTTATTTATTACTTAATAGTGTATATTGAAAACGATCATTTCAACGAGTATGACATAATCAACATAAACCAATTATTAATAATTATACAAAATTATGCAAAAGGTTGTATAAATTATAATTATACAATCTTTTGTATCATTTTCTTTGCACGCGAAGCCTTTCAGTTAGGACCGGTCACATTTTCACAGCAGAGGGAATAATCTGGAGACTGTTGTAAAGGGCTTTTTTTTCAGGGGGGGCTCATTTTAGCTAATGCTTTCTATTAAAGAAGCACTCCTACTTTTTAATAAAGCAACCAAGATAGATGAATAAAGAGTCCACAGCTACCACTAAGAGGGTTTGAGGCCTGGATAATATATTATTTTGGTAAAAATGATAGTGAGAATGATCATAAGAACATTCATGATTAATAATAATATCCAGCAGTTGAGTGTTCATGTGCTTAGGTGCTTAGTCGTGTCCAACTCTTTGTGACCCCATGGACTGTAGCCCACCAGGCTCCTCTGTCCATGGAATCCTCCAGGCAAGAATACTGGGGTGATTTTTGTCATACAATATTGTAAAGTAATTATCCTCTGCTTAAATGTATATACATTTGATATATATTAACACAGTTAATATATATTAACACATTGCTGTGTGTCAAACTCTATGCTAAGCATTATGAAATTATCTCTTGGATCCTCATGAGCACATGAACGAGGTACTATTTTGTCTCCACTTGATGGATAAGAATACCGAGGCATAGAACTATCCAGAACTTTTCCCAAAGGTGAACATGGTGAAGTTAAGATTTGACTCCAAGCATTCTGATTCCAGATCCTTTGTGAAAATTAGCGGTGGGGAGTGCTGGCACCAGTGAAGCAAATAGCAATTCTTCCCTTCCTGAGTTCTCACCAGTTTTCTCTCCACTGGTGCCAGTACACGTGGTAGAAAAATTCCTATGTCTCTCCTAACTCATCCAAACTACAGGAACGCAATGGATGTGGCAGTCCCTTGAACACTCCAATGTTCCTCCCTTCAGGTCCAATTCAGACATTCCCCAGCTCCTGGGAGGTTAGTAGAATAGACACTCAACTTCATGTGCTTGGCTGTATTTTGTGGTTAATCCTCATATTTTTCAAAAGATTTGATAAATTTCAGGAAAGCTACCATTGAAATCAATACACAAGAAGTTTTTGAGGAGAAATTAGTGTTTTAGTTGGACTGGGTAACAGTGGAAAAATTATTGCTATTTTCTGGCTGAGTTATCACTAATATGAAATGAGTTGAAATCCCCATTTAATCAGCAGAGAAAACAGAGTAGGATGTTCTCTTATAGTCACAGGGAGCGGTAGTGGAAGACAACCCTGGCAGTGACTGGTTGAATAGAAGCCAGATCAGGCATTGATATTGCAGAGTTACGTTCTGAGTTGAAAAATATGTCTCCTCCTCCTCCTTCAAATAACTCAAACGGCCAAGCTGACATGGGAAAGGGAGAACAACAGAAACATTAAAAATGAAGGGTACTCAAATCCATGCCTTAGGCCCTGCACCTGAACACCTAAGAGCCATGAAAAGCAAGGACCATTAGCCCTTCTCAGAAGAATATCCCAAAGCATTCTCTTCCCTCGTCTTCACAGAGAAGTGAAAAGGACCAGCACTACCAGGTTACAGACATCACCCTAGTGTATGTTGACTATCTTGATGTGTTAGAAGAAATGCTAGGTTATGAGTCTGACCTCAGACTCACAGCAGCAGAGAGCTCCTGCTTGGCCACTTACTGGCTGTGTGACTATGGGAAAGTACTTAACCCCTTTAATTCTCATTTGCAAGATATAAT
>NW_011480465.1:43261-48155 GCF_000754665.1 Bison bison bison
GCTCATGATCTGTGCCACAATCAGCTTCAGGTCTTGTTTGCTGACTGTATAGAGCTTCTCCGTTTTCAGCTGCAAAGAATATAATCAATCTGATTTTGATATTGACCATCTGGTGATGTCCATGTGTAGAGTCGTCTCTTGTGTTGTTGGAAGAGGATGTTTGCTATGACCAGTGTGTTCTCTTGACAGAAGTCTATTAGCCTTTGCTTCATTTTGTACTCCAGATACCTGTTACTCCAGGTATCTCTTGACTTCCTACTTTTGTATTCCAACCCTCTATGATGAAAAGGACATCTTTTTTGGTGTCAGTTCTAGAAGGTCTTACAGGTCTTCATAGAACTATTCAACTTTAGCTTTTTCAGCATTAATGGTTGGGGCATAGACTTGGATTACTGTGATATTGAATGGTTTTCTTTGGAAATGAACAGAGATCATTCTGTCATTTTTGAGATTATGACAAACCTAGACAGAATATTAGAAACCAGAGATATCACTTTGCCAACGAAGGCCCACATAGTCAAAGCTATGGCTTTTCCAGTAGTCATGTATGGATGTGAGAGTTGGACCATAAAGAAGATCTGAAGAATTAATACTTTCAAATTGTGGTGCTGGAGAAGACTCTTGAGGGTCTCTTGGACTGCAAAGAGATCAAATCAGTCAATCCTAAAGGAAATCAACCCTGAATATATATGGGAAGGACTGATGCTGAAGCTCCAGTACTTTGGCCACCTGATGCAAAGAACTGACTCACTGGAAAAGACCCTGATGCTGGTAAAGATTGAAGGCAAAAGGAGAAGAGGGGTGGCAGAGGATGAGATGGTTAGATAGCATCATCGACTCAATAGACATGAATCTGAGCAAACTCCAGGAAATAATGGAGGACAAAGGAGCCTGACATGCTGCAGTCCGTGGGGTCACAAAGAGTCAGACACGACTTAGTGACTGAACAACAATGACTTTGGGGAGATGTGAGGATCAAGTGAGATGAAATACATGAAGATGTTCTATATACCAAAAAGCAGCACACAATATGTGAATCATTGTATACGATCCTTAAATTTAGCTTTTTGTATGATGGTTGCTTGCTTTAATAGTATTTGCAGGGGCATATATTCTTATAGCAAATGATCATCAAACTTCTAAGTCAAAGACTGGTAAAGAAATTAGAACTGGAACCTTATAGCTCAATCACAAGCATTTAGCCATCTCGTGAATTTATGAAATTGTCTAAGACAATACTGATTTACAAGAAATCTCACAGATGAAAGAATCTCAACAGATCACCTGCTTCCCCATAGAACCTTCAGACAGATCCAGGATTATAATTCCCATTTTACTGAAAGGCATTAACACCATAGGTGTTAAGAGGGTAGAAAAATTTAAATTGTCTTACTGTTAATAGTAATATTGGTAGTGCCATATTTAATTGATTTATGTAAATTTTAGGATAAAGCAAACAAATATGCTATCACTATGCACCAAGATCGTCAACATAAGAAAAAAAGGGACACAGTAAGTAAAATCAAAGAACTTATGTAAAAATTCGGAAGTCTTACATGTACATTGGAAATATCAAAATGAACTTACGATTTATTATTTTCTTTCTATAGAGACTTCCCTGGTGGCTCAGACGGTAAAGTGTCTGTCTACAATGCAGGAGACCTGGGTTTGATCCCTGGGTCGGGAAGATTCCCTGGAGAAGGAAATGGCAACCCACTCCAGTGCTCTTGCCTGGAGAATCCCATGGATGGAGGAGCTTGGTGCAGGCTACTGTCCATGGGGTGGCAAAGAGTCAGCACGACTGAGCGACTTCACCCTCACTTTCTATAAAGTACATATTTCCTGGCTTTGTCCACTGAAAAGTCTAGAAGCAGTGACCACCCAGTAGCAATGAGTAGTGCCAAGACTGTGATTTCTAAGTAATATTTCCCAGCAAAAGGAACCAGAACTTTCTGGAGGAATGACTGATTCTAGGTTTGGGGGATGAAATGTACAAAAAGGTCCTGGAATACCTTGTTGTACCAGGGAACAAATTTGCTTTAAAAGATCACTGGGACATGAGAGCCAAATGCAGCTCCCACAGGCCAAAAATGGAACAATGAAAGCATCAAAAAGATTTACTATAATCTATGGAAGCAAGAATATATTTAAAAATCTACAAGAGTTTTTTTAAATTTTTTTTTACTATAGGTATCAACTTTTATTCACACTACAATGAAAACCACACATTTATATCCAGAACATTCAAAGGACAGAGGATCTAATCAAGCCAAGAGCTATCTGTGGGTACATGGAGCTTACTAAGTAACAAGTACTAAGTTCTTGGAGCCAAGATAGTGGTGCCTAAGATTTGATCTTGCCTTTCAAGGTCTCACAGTCTAGAGAAGATGACTTTATAAGTTATGTTGGTGGTGTTGTTCAGTTGCTAAGTCATGTCTGACTCTTTGTGACCCCATAGACGCCTGTCCTTCACTATCTCCCAGAGTTTACTCCAGCTCATGTCCATTGAGTTGGTGATGCCATCCAACCATCTCATCCTCTTCCGCCCCCTTCTCTTTCTGCCCTCAATCTTTCCTAACATCAGGGTTTTTCCCAATGAGTTGGCTCTTCGCATCAGGTGGCCAAAGTATATTAACAAGTAAATTAAAAGAAGAAGTGAGTATAACAATACATATAGGTACAAGAGTAGCCCACATGAGGAAGGGATTGACTTTAATGAAACATCCACAAGTCTTAATAATACTAAAACAAATTATCATCATCATGATTGGAAATTGCTAAGACACTAAGTCATTACAATAAGAATTCACAAATAAAGGATAAAAATTAAGTATTTAGTCTGTTTCTCCTGTATAAACTGTATCTCAAGGTAGCCAGAGCTTCCCAGGTGACACTAGTGCTAAGGAATCCGCCTGCCAATGCAGGTAGACATAAGAGATCCAGGTACGATCCCTGGGTCAGGAAGATCCCCTGAAGGAGGGCTTGGCCACCTAGTCCAGTATTCTTGCCTGGAGAATCCCATGGACAGAGGAATCTGGCGGGCTATGGTCCATGTGGTTGCACAGAGTCGGACACGACTGAAGCAACTTAGCACACATACACAAGGTAGCCAAATAGTTGATCAGGGAAAGTTCTTTATGAAAAAATGAAAAAAAATCCCCAAATCTCCATTTTGCAACTCGATAAAATAATGGATCTAGGACACAAATCACTTATTGATAATAAAATCATTGGGGAAAAAACTGATGAGGAAAACTTTGTAATGGCAGAGTCAGGCTGACATCACCTGAACTCACTGAGGAAAGCTTGCATCACTTTTTAACAATAACAACCAGATATTATATGCCTCCTGATGTAATACAAGAGGAAATACATCACCAACTATGAAGATCTCTCCAAAAACATGCTTTCACACTTGTGCACACACATACCTTGATTTAATCAACCACCTATATCAACCTACCTTCTCTGGTGGCTCAGAAGGTAAAGAATCTGCCTGCAATGCAGGAGAGCTGGGTTCAGTCCCGGGTTTGGGAAGATCCCATGGAGGAGGACATGGCAACTCACTCTAGTACTCTTGCCTGAAGAATTCCATGGACAGAGGAGCCCCGTGGGATACAGCCCATGGGGTTGCAGAGAGTCAGACAAGACTGAGGTTAAAACTTAACACTTTCACTTTACACCACATCTACCTATGAGTATAAAGGAAATAGCAGGAAAAGAGGAACAAGTTAAACTGCATCAAAAAGAAACAATTGGTCAAATCCAGAATATGCAACGCTCCACAGTTAAAATATACCTGTTTCTTAAACTAATAAATGACAGGGGTAGGGGAAGATGAAGGTAGAGGCTATTATATATTAAGAAAAACATAGTGACATAATTTCTAAATACTATGAATAGATCTTGTTTGGATTCTGATTCAAACAAATTATTTCTCAAAAGAAAAACTTCAGACCATAAGAAACATTTTAATAAGGAGTGGATATTAGACAATATTATGAAATTTCTGTGAATTTTGTTAGATATTGTAATGATATCTTGGTTATATTTTTTTAAAGTTTCTCTGTTGAGATATCTATTGATGTATTTGCAGGTGCAATGACATGATGCTTGAGATTTGCTCAACATACATAAACAATATTTAGAAGGTATGGTGAGAGGGCTAGTAGATAAAACAAAAAACATGTTATTACTTATTGAAACTGATCAGTGAGTACCTAGAATTCATTATACTTTTTATTTCTTTGTATGTTTGGAAAATTCCATAATAAAAAGATAAAACAAAAAGAGCATAAGTTCTTGAGCCAGTCTGCCTGACTCTGAGTGTGATATGTCACTTAACCTCTGTGTCTACTTTTCCTTATGCATCAAGTGAGGATAATAACAGGGCTATGACATAAGATTGCTATGAGGGTTAAATGAGTGTAAAGTGTTTGGGACAGTGTCTGACACACAGTGCTTAGTGTACGATAGCTACTATAGTGGTCATCGCCACTGCCAATGAAAGATGAAAAGTAATCATCTGCCCAAGGCTCTCTACTGAATCAGCGGTCTGCAGACTTTTTCCAGTCCTCTGAAGGGCCAGTAGTAAATATTTTAGACTCTTTGGGCCATATGGTCTCAGTTCCAACTACTCAACTCTGCTCTCACATAATGAAAGCAGCCATAGACAATACATGAATGAATGAGCATGGCTGCCTTCCAATAAAGCTTTATTTACAAAATCAGGCAACAGGCCAAATTTGGCATGTGAGCTGTAGTTCAACAACCCTTGAAGTCTATAATGGGAAACAAAGCAAAACTTAAGTTTTCTGCCTCTAAAGCTGCATTGTCCAATTCTCTTTCAACTAAACCAAGCCATGTCATGAAGGAGATATGAAAAAAAAAAAAA
>NW_011480465.1:48255-49538 GCF_000754665.1 Bison bison bison
AAAAAAAAAAATCATGTTTTTGACAAAGGTTGCTGTCTTTTGCATGTTATAGAGCTAATTTTGAGTAGGTATGTATTAGTTTAAAGGCTAGAAACCTGAAGATCATTTTAAAAATAAGAATATGGGAAATAACATCTTAGAACAAGTTTCTCCACCACACCAGAAAAAGCTCATTTCTATCCATAGATCCTCCATCATTGCAGTGTTACAGAAACTCTTGCTAATTTTTGAAATCATACTACTTTATTCACAGTTGCTCTTCAACTCAACTATCATAAAAGAAAGAAATTAGCCACTCCCTGGAGGTGTCTTTCTTGCTGTTGACGGAGGGCTCTCAGGAATGAAGCTGTATCACCAAGCTCAATGTTACGGAGGGCACACCTAAGGCATGGCATTTCTCCACTCCATTATCAGTGTTCCCGGCTCCCACAACACACCAACACAAACTTTACAGGCACCTCTTACTTTTTCTACTCACTGCATGGGGGTGTTCCCATTTTTCAGAATGTTATGAAAGCAAGACAATCTGATGGACTAGTCTTCAAATTTGACTTCTGAAATGTTAAAAGTTAAGAAACATAATTAAACTGCAAATGCATTAACATTTATATAAAATATAAACCAAATGCTTATCCTGATTCACCAAACAAATTACACTTTGAACATTATAAAAAACCAGCTACTTATCACCGGCACCATTTGAAATTATTGCTAGTACTACAACTCCAAATGCCTAAGATGCCTTAAATACAAACCCTGAACATTTACATACTGATTTCATGAGCAAAGCAAAAGGTATTTGCCGGTAACAGTACAGGACTCAGCAATTTTATTGTCTGAGTAATCCTGGTTCGTTCTGATATGAAAATTCAATTATTTTAGAACGGGCCCTCTCATTAAATTTTGACAAGCAGCACGAGCTCGGTACCAGTTATAGCTCGAAGAAACCGGGGGTGCCTGATAGCACCACACTGAATTTTAAAATGTAGTATTTTTGCAGGACAAGATTATCTGACAATTTTGTATTAAAAGAAGAAAAAATTAATCAAATACATTGTAATATTCAACATTGGTATATTTGGTCTTCTTTTTACAGATATTTTACTAAAATTTGCTGCAAAAAAAATGTTTATTGCATGCTTTGCCCCTGATTTCACAATTGAGCAATGTACTAGAAAAATATGTATATGTCGGTAGTGAACAGGAAGTATTTGACTACACATTTTTACCTACTGCTTCCTTTATCAATTGAAATGTATTTGTGGTGCTTATAAACATGATTT
>NW_011480465.1:49638-51315 GCF_000754665.1 Bison bison bison
AGCAAGCCTATTATTGTCTTTTAAAGTCAGAGCTTACAGCTGATCACAACATGGAAAAAAAAAAAACCAATTTCATTTATTCTCTATGGAGTTGAAAGAACAATAACAAAGTCTCTAGCTCTGGGTTTGTTTTGTTTATTTTTGTCTTGTCTTGTTTTTCTCCTGTAACACAGGGGGGATTCCAGGTGCTGAGAGCTCTCTGAAAAAGGTGCTTTTTCCATATTCCAATGTTTGTCCAAACATGGCCTGTCATGAAAAGAGGTGTTCAAATAGTTCCTGTGATGTATTGCTTGAGTGCCCAAACATCCAATACATTGTTGTATTCAACACAGGTATATTTGGTCTTTTTACAGATATTTTACAAAAACGTCTTCCAAAATCTGAATCAGAGAGAAGAACAATAGTATTAAGGTGAACTGAAGAGCAAAATAATGCAGAAAAGACATCTGGCTCCCTGCAGGGCTGTCTCTGAAATCAAGCAAGGAGACCCAAGAGTCGGTCTGATGGTTGGTCGTCACCATCACTGATGGTGATTCTCTGGGCAGGTTCCACCCCACTTCAGCCCAGTCTTAACTCTTCTCTTTCCACGACTTTCTCAGTACCTTTCACCTCTCTGAGTCTTAACACTCCAACTTTGTGTGGTCAGTTGTTTGTTAATTTCTCCCCTTGCCCTCCCAGCCCTACTATACACACCATCTCTCCACAGTCCCCAACCCATAGACACATGAAACAGTATTTAACATATTCTATTGAATTAAGTTTGATTTGGGGAAGTTTTTGAGAACACTGGATTACACACATACTTCCAATGATGTTTCTGGGCCTTGGTGTTCTACCTTTAAAATATGAACTTGGTAACTCATATACAATTCTTTAAAAGAATAAAACCATTGAAAAATAGCTTCATATCACTTTTTGGAAATAAGAGGAAGAAGGGGTGAAGAAAGAGACACCAGGCAAAGAGTTTAAAATCAAACTGTTGCATGCTTTGGTTGCTGAAGAGAAACATCAACTTAAAGATCAGCTGGGCTTTCTCTGCTTTGACCTATAACCCTTATCAGCAGTAACAGTTGAATTAGAAAGTGAAGTGCTGTATCATAGATTATTCCAGAAAAATTTATTCAGCTTTAAAGAACCATCATAAGATGGCAAGTGAGCCTAGGAGAAGAGAGTTCAACCACAGAACCTGGGAGATTTCAGGAGTTAGGGGTCTGTTGGCCATCTCAGAGCCACTGGGGCCAGAACTCAGGCATTAGGTTTAGACATCAGATTCAATTAACTCTACTTCCTCTCATACTAGGAACAGAAAGAGCCTAGAGCCCTGAAAGAGTAAAGACAGAAGTAGACTTACGTGTTAAGCTAAGCAAAGATGGGCTGTCTAACTAGATTGTGGACAGTAAATTTCTCATACTACAAAGTCAAAACTTAAACTCCATGAAAAAGAATAAGTTCGTTCATTATTTTTTTCTTCCACCAACAATGGCCATGCTGGTTTGCATAAATATACAAATTAAATTTGAGGGGCCGAAGGGTGGTCAATATAATAGAGAAAATATGTATTAGTTCAGTTCAGTCGCTCAGTCATGTCTGACTCTTTGTGACCCCATGGACTGCAGCACACCAGGCTTCCCTGTTCATCACCAACTCCCAGAGCTTGCTCAAACTCATGTCCATTGA
>NW_011480465.1:51713-54250 GCF_000754665.1 Bison bison bison
AATCTTAATACAAGGGCCTACATCTTTAAAAAAAATACTCAACATTTGAAGAGTTCACTGTTTATTACCACACCAGTCTGGAATTTGTGATTATTCAGATAGAGGATTGACTGAGTCTATAAAGACCCCCTACAATCATCACTCTGCTTTGTTTTTATCATAGCAGTTATCAAACTTTGAGTTGGTCTTGTTTATAGGCTTCACTATTTCTTTTTTTCAAAAGTAAGTTGATTTACAATGCTTCTGTTGTACAGCAAAGCAACTCAGTTGTGTGTGTGTGTGTGTGTGTGAGTCACTCAGTTGCTCAATCGTATCTGATTCTTTGCAACTCTGTGGACTGTAGCCCACCAGACTCCTCTGTCCATGGCAATTCTCCACGCAATACTGGAATGGGTTGCCATTTCCCTCTCCAGGGGATCTTCCCAAGCCAGGGATCAAACCCGGGTCTCTCCCATTGCAGGCAGATTCTTTACCATTGAGCCATCTGGGAAGCCCTCCTAGAACACAGTAGGTGCTCAATAAATGTTTCTGAATGAATGAATGAAGACATAGTTCTCACTGCTCTCCTTAGTTCCAGTTTGAGCATATTCCAAATAATACCTCTGCATGGGTATCTAAACACCTCAAACTTAAGAAGATGGAAATAAAACTTGATGCCCCATCTAACACGTTCTTTCCTACATGGCCCTTTTTCATTAAATAATATCACCATCCACTCAGTTATTCAGGCTAAAAATTTAAGAATGTACTCAGTTCTACTCTTTTCCTCAAATCCCAAATTCAACCCATTGGTAAATCCTGATTGGCTGTACCCTCAAAAATACATACAAAACTTGATTCTTTCTCTACTGCCATTACTATCTGCCTGGCCTGAGCTACTATTTGTTGCTTAGACTACTTTAATAACTTCATAACCTGTCCTCCTATCCCTAATCTTGTTCATCTATAATCCATTTTCCTCATGGCAGGCACAGTGGTCACTGCAAAACAGAAATGTAATCATGTCACCCTTCTACATTAGGCACCTGGTTTTTCATCATACTGAGCATAGAATTTAGACTCCTTACAATGAAGTACAAGTGATCTGGCCCATATTTGGAACCACTACCTCATATTGTCTCAAATATAAGCTTCTTCCAAAAAGTTTAAAATTTTAAACAAATTAAAAATTGCTATGTCTACCATCACCATTCTCTACCCACTCCCAGACTTCATTTTTCCCCAGAGTTGTTACTACCATATGACATACTAGGTGCTTCCTCATTTTGGTTTTTGTCTCTCTGCCACCCGACTGCCCCACTAGAATATAAACCCTATGAGGTCAGAGATTTGTGTCTGTTGTGTTCACTGTTGAATTAGAACAATGTTTGGCACAAAGCCAACATTGCACAAAGCAACATCCAGAGCCTGCTTCCCTCCTTTCTCCCAATCCAGGTCCTCACCTGTGTGGACCTCACACCTCACCTCAACACTTTCTTATAAGCCCACATGTAAGCTGAAAGGTTTCATTCCCTAGTCTGTGCATGTGTTTGCATCAGCGCACTGTTCAGAGAGCAGAAGCTGGGTCTTCACAATCCTTTTTTTCAGAGACCTTCATGTAGCACCATAAGCAACTGACACTTAAGAGGTGCCTGCAGTGAGGGGCACCAGCCCCTTTTGCATAATGTAAAACCACTCTTTTCCCAGGAGATGCTGAACACAGAAGAGCTAGGCACTGTGCGGCAATAGAGAGCCAAGTCCCAGGTTATACCAACAGAGAAGGAATCTTACTGAAGCTTTCAGCTGTCCTCAGCTCAGCTAAGTCTGGGAGGTAGTCAGTACTTTCCCAATGGTGGGTTGGGTGTAACCTCAACTAGTAGCAGTATCAAGCTCTCAGGTATATTTCTTCATCCTGAAATTCATTCATTCACTTGTTTGCTCAACATTTCCCTTATTTTTTTAAAACTTATTTATTTGACTGTTGTGGCATGCAGGTGCAGTATGTAGGATCTAGTTCCCTGACCAGGAATCAAACCCAGGCCCCCTGCATTGGAAGCCTGAAGTCTTAACCACTGAGCCACCAGGGAAGCCCCTCAACATTTCATTTAAACCAGGCCCTATGCAGCCTCTATGGAAGATACAGAGCTTATGGTACTAGTAGTTGAACACAGCAGCCTATGCCACCAGGTTGACAGACTAAAGAGTCCAGTGTCTTAACAGAGTCACAATGCATTCCAGGGATGCAAGAAAGAGAGAGAGATGATTACCAACTTGAAGACTCCAATGACATTTAATCCAATGACATTTGGGGTCTGAATTGTGGTTTGAAGAAGAGGAATATCTGGATATGGAAAGATGGGGGTGGCAGAGGGGTGAGGTAAGGCCTTCCAAGTGTAAGGAGCACCATGGATGGAGAACCGTGTAAAACTAAAGCTGAGCAATTGGATGAATGACAATGTTGAAACAAGATCTGTGTTTTCAGTCACAGTCACTGCCAAGGACACAGTCTCATCTGCAAACCTATGTGGCCTGCTGCCCTCTAACCAGCAGAACATTTT
>NW_011480465.1:54635-55467 GCF_000754665.1 Bison bison bison
AAAAAAAAAAAAAAGAACAAGGAACAAAAGAAAGATAGAGCCGCTTAGTGATTTTAATTGGCCTGTGCATAGAATTTAAACAGCATTAGTCTTACTCTACCACACAAAACACTGAGCAAACAAGAGCTGTTTTCTTCCACTTGAGGCCTTTGAGCTGAAACAAGAATGAACAGTTTGCAGGGGTGGTAGTACTCGCTGATTCTTGCTATTAGGCAATTTTTCCCCCCCTTTGGAATAAAAATGCCAATTAGTCCTTTTGCCAGAGTGCTGCAATAGAGCGTTTTAAGCTACTTCTTTTCCAGAGCTCTTTTGTGCAACCTTCCCCACAGAGATTTGTTGTGTGGGCCAGTCTCCAAATGAGAGGAAAGCTGTGGCCTTGGGGTAGGCACCTTCAGAGTGGACAGAACGTGATAAAGACCTCACCTGAGGAGGGAAAGAAAAGGCCTCAGACAGGGTGTGCTAGTGGGCCTGATGGTGGCTCAGCTGTGTTAGCGTCGCTGCCTCGGCTGGCCAGAGAAGCAAGATCACATTTCAACTGGTGACTTGTTACTTCATCAGCTCTTTACGAGCAAGCTCGTGGTTTCAGCACACAGCTCCAATCGCCCCCTCACCCTGAACAAAACCTATAAAGTGTGGAGACTCTTTACCGAGGGTTTAGATTGACTTGCAGGTCATGTAGTATAGATATGAGGAGCATGGGTGCTGGAAGTGGGGTGGCCTGGATTCAAATTCCCACTGTGCTACTTATTGTCTGTGTTACTCTCGGTCAAGTTACTTAATGTCTCTGGGCCTCAGATTTCTCTTCAGTAAAATGGAGCTAATAATAGCACCT
>NW_011480465.1:56630-58350 GCF_000754665.1 Bison bison bison
ATTGCATTGAGCAACTTCAGCTGCATGCAACAAATTCTGGTAAATTCTTGTTTCATTTTTATTCTATTACAAATATTTTCTAATTTTCCTTGTTTTGACTTCTTAGATACATACATCATTTTAAAAGTGGATATTTAATTTCCAAATACATGGGATTTTGTTTAAAGTATCTTTAATGTTAATTTCTCATTTTGATACTAATTTCTCATTTAAATACTTTCTTCTCTGCAATCACCTTCTGTGTTTTTTTCAGTCTGACTTTTTTGAGGCTTTCGAGGGCTAAGTTGAAGATCTCTCTTGGTAAATATCACATTGCACTTGAAAATATGTGGGTTATTTTCAAATCTCTTTTGATATTGATTTCTAACATAATTCAACAGTGATAAGAAAACAGACTCTGTATGATTTCAATACCTTTAGACCATGACATTTTTGCACCTTGTTTTATGTCTTTGAATATGTTCCAGTGTCTCCCAGTTGACAGCCTACAGGAACTTGAATAGAATATGTATCCTATTGTTGTGTGAAAATCGTATAAATCTTAATTTTGTTGAATTGGTTCACAGTGCTTTTCAGGTCTACTGTATCCTTCTATCTCTCTGTATATTCATTCTACTAATTTTTGAGAGTTTGATATTGAAACTCCAACTAAAAATCTTAATTTACCTACTTAAAAAAATAATGGTAATATACATTGGAACTATCTATAACCTTGTTCTGTACTTTCTAAGCCTTCTGTAAATGTATTATCATACTCTCATAATTTAAACAAATAAAATTTAAAAAAGATTAACTATTTCTGGAGAATACCATTATTGAGGGAAGAGGGGATACTTAAATGGAAATTTAGTAATTTAACATTTAAATGTATTTTAAGTTGACTGACATGGCTTAAAAATTTGCTTTAAAAAATAAATTTGTTTTAACTATAAAAAAACAAAAAAAAGAGAAAGGTCTAAAATGAGATTGCCAAGTACATGCTTCACATTTCTGCTTGACTCAAGGATGGGGTCTTCCAGCCTTCATGCAAAGCCTGTCCAATAATTTTTTAAACAGTTTTAGTTAGATATAATCCATATACTATACGATTCACTCTTTTTTAAGTGTACAGTTCAGTAGGTTTAGTACATTCATAGAGTTGTGCAACCATTACTACTCTCTTCTTCTAGAACATTTTTATCATCTCAAAAGACATTCTGTACCCATTAAGCAGTTTCTCTCCATTTCTTCTTCCCTCCAGCTGCTGGCAAGACCTAATGTGCATTTTGTGCCTATGTATTTTTCTATTCTAGACGTTTCATATGAATAGAATTATACAAGATAATGAATTTTTTTTGTCTGTATTCTATTCTTAGCACAATGCTTTTAAGGCTCATTCGTGTTAAAGCACATATCACTATTTCAATCTTTTTATGATTGAATAGTATTCTATCATTTGGATATACTATATTTTGTATATATAGACATTTAGGTTGTTTCTTTTTTTACTATTATGAATAACGCTTCTATGAACATTTTTTTTGTACCAGCTTCTGTGTGAACATATGCTTTCAGTTCTTTGGGTATATAACTAGGACAGGAATTTCTGAGTCATATACTTTGTTTAACCTTTTGAGAAATTACTAGGCCTTTTCCCCAAGAAGGCTGCACTGTTTTACATCCCTTCAATAATATACGAGGGCTCCAATTTCTCTACATTCTTGCCAACACTTGTTATTGT
>NW_011480465.1:61567-62733 GCF_000754665.1 Bison bison bison
TAATACTTTGGCCACCTGATGCAAAGAGCTGACTTGTTGGAAAAGACCCTGATGCTGGGAAAGATTGAAAGCAAAAGGAGAAGAGGGCGACAGAGGATGAGACGGTTGGATGGCATCACTGACTCAATGAACATGAGTCTGAGGAAACTGTGGGAGATGGTGAAGGTCAGGGAAGCATGGGGTTGCAAAGAGTTGGACACGACTGAGCAATTGAACAAACAAAATGCATCATGGATTATAAAATGCCCCATTATTTCATGTACATTAGGGTACACTGATAAACACTGATGCACAATGCTTTGTTATCAGAATCTTTATTTTATATTTGTTATAAGAGATTTGTAGACTTATTTAGATGTAGATGCAGACTCTCTCGTGCATGCATCAAAGGGGAAAGGTAAATGAAACAAATTAGTTGTGGTATTTTTTAGGCTGTACTTATTCAGAATCCAGCTTTTCAGAATCACATTTTGACTTCATCATTGAAGACTTTGTTTTCCCCCAAAATATTTTTTTTCTGTGCTTACGTGATCTACTGGCATCTTGGATTTTCTTTCATGTGGCTAACAGATTCTGCAAGCTTTGTGGAACATATTCAAAGAATACAAATTATAACACAACTGTCACATGATGATAGAATCATTTCAAAGATGCTAAAGAAGATCTCAGCGATATTAAAATGAGGAAAATCTTACAAGTGATGAAACGTGGTATTTATCTTTCCAAAGCACAAATGACATCATAACTACACACTGTTCTACAACTTTTTTCTCTCTTAATATTATTTTAGACAGAATCCATATTCACACACGAATATCTACCTCATTTTTAGGTGAACATATCATAATTTACTAGGAAGTAGTTCATTTTCCCTAGAATTTAAAATTTTCCAGGTCTTAAAAATCTACCTATATTCCACCCCCTAATTGTCACCTACATTACAATCCCTTAATATCTTATCATGGCTTTTAAGCACACCCAAAACATTTTTTTAAAAAACGGGTCAAATTCAAAAGCAAGCATCTGAAATTCCACTAACTGCTTTCAAGCAGCACTTAATTGACTTCACCTTGTTCCCGAACTCAGCCCATTCCGGTCTGGTGCGCCCTATGCACATATGCAGAAAGCATCCGGATGTTTTAATTCTTAGGGTAAAATGGTCGTAC
>NW_011480466.1:0-964 GCF_000754665.1 Bison bison bison
AAAGTCTATTTTATCTGATATGAGTATTGCTACTCCTGCTTTCTTTTGGTCTCCATTTGCATGAAATATTTTTTTCCAGCCCTTCACTTTCAGTCTGTATGTGTCCCTAGGTTTGAGGTGGGTTTTGTAGACAGCATATATAAGGGTCTTGTTTTTGTATCCATTCAGCCAGTCTTTGTCTTTTGGTTGGGGCATTCAATCCATTTACATTTAAGGTAATTATTAATAAGTATGATCCCATTGCCATTTACTTTGTTGTTTTGGGTTCGAGTTCATACACCCTTTCTGTGTTTCCTGTCTAGAGAAGATTCTTTAGCACTTGTTGAAGAGTTGGTTTGGTGGTGCTGAATTCTATTAGCTCTTGCTTGTCTGTAAAACTTTTGATTTCTCCTTCATATTCCAACAACACAAGAAGACTTGCGTCTTCTTGTGTTGAGTCTTCACAGAGAAGACTCTATACAACAGCATCACCATCTGGTCAACACCGAAATCAGATTGATTATATTCTTTGCAGCCAAAGATGGAGAAGCTCTATACAGTCAGCAAAAACAAGATGAGGAGCTGACTGTGGCTCAGACCATGAACTCCTTATTGCCAATTCAGACTTAAAATGAAGAAAGTAGAGAAAACCACTAGACCATTCAGGTATTACCTAAATCAAATCCCTTATGATTATATAGTGGAAGGGAGAAATAGATTTAAGGGCCTAGATTAGATAGATAGAGTGCCTGATGAACTATGGAATGAGGTTTGTGACATTGTACAGGAGACAGGGATCAAGACCATTTCCATAGAAAAGAAATGCAAAAAAGCAAAATGGCTGTCTGGGGAGGCCTTACAAATAGCTGTGAAAAGAAGAGAAGTGAAAAGCAAAGGAGAAAAGGAAAGATATAAACATCTGAATGCAGAGTTCCAAAGAATAGCAAGAAGAGATAAGAAAGCCTTCTTCAGTGATCAATGCAAA
>NW_011480466.1:4820-5436 GCF_000754665.1 Bison bison bison
TTCTGCCCTGACACAAGGGGACAAAGGTTGGTCACTTATTTAGGCTCACTTGTTCAGTTGTGCTGTGGGGAGGTAGGAGCTCTGCAAACAAATGCCACTGGTGTGTGTGGGGAGTGCTTTCAGTGTCTGAGCCATACTGGGTTTTCCCCCACTCATGGTGTGTGTGCTTTCCTGGTGTACACTGCTCAGGCTCTAGGTTGCTCTGTAAAGGAACTGTCTAAAGCAGGCCCTGGGTTGCGTGTACTTCCCAGGTCTAAGCTGCTCAGGTTCAGGTTCTCGGGTAGTCCACAAAGGCACAGAGTTGGTTGGGCCTGTGTTTTGTGCCATTCCCAGGTCCGAGCAGCTCAGGCTATCAGGTGCTTGGTGAACGCACTCCCCCTAGGTGGGATGGTGACTCTTATCACTTCCCCGGTCCTTGCCCTTGGTTTCCCGGGTGCATAGCGGGAACACCATCGCAGGTGTGCCATGTGTCTTTGTGAAACTGATCTCTGGCTGCCACCCTCCAGGTGGATGTCAACCGTCCAGGATCCCAGGAAGACTTGGTTAGCAACTGGGAGCCTGCTCATATTTGATAGAGGATGCCATCTATGGGGCTGAGTTTGCCCCTTGCTTTCTG
>NW_011480466.1:5536-6040 GCF_000754665.1 Bison bison bison
CCTTTTCTTTTTCTCTTTCTCTGGCCATCCCACAATTTGTGTTTCTATCTCAAGTTAGCTCCCTCAGATTGCCCTCAGGGCATTCAGGCCAGGTCCTTACCCTAAGCAATGCAGCCTGCGCCTCCCTTTTCAGTCCCCGCTTGCTGGTGGTGGTCCTGAGCATCTGGGCTACTTCTCTGCTGGGAGTTGTGATTAGGCATGTTTATCTGTGGGTTTTATTTATTTTTTCCCTTCCGTTTATGTTACCCTGAGATTCCAAAACTCCCCACAGACCCACTGGTGAGAGGGTTTCCTGATGTTTGGAAAGTTCTCCTCTTTTACAACTCTCTCTTCAGGTGGGTCTCTGTTCCTAACTCTTTTGTCTCTCTTTTTATCTCTTTTATTTTGTCCTACCTCCTTTCGAAGACAATGGGCTGCCTTTCTGGGTGCCTGGTGTTCTCTGCCAGCATTCAGAAGTTGTTTTGTGGTATTTTCTCAACGTTCAAATGATCTTTCAATGAATTT
>NW_011480466.1:6140-6807 GCF_000754665.1 Bison bison bison
TGCCACCTTAGGCCCTCCGCCTCTAGCCATTGACTCTTAAATGGATGGTATGCTGAATTGAAACAATGAAACACTGAATGACAAATTCCCCAAGAGCAAAAGAGGAAAGTTCTGAGCTAGTTTTACAAAGTGCCTCCCTGTACCACTGAGATGCAGCTAGTAGCTGATTTGGCATAGATTTGGAAAGAAAGCTTATATCATATCATTCCCAGGCATGATTTCCTGACTATCAGGGTTGTTATCAATTACATATGGAATAGGTGCTTGCTGCTATAAGTTTAGAGTGCTGAAGACTGACACAGCAGAAGGCAAGTGGACTTTCATGCAAACTATTTTAGGACATTTTCTCGATTCTTGATCAGTGAATGGATGGAGTGAGATAATTCTCTTGTAACACAATAATGAAGGGAAGCCTGGAGATCATGTTCCTTTACTTGGATCTTGGTAACATGAGTAAGTGAAGTAAAATTGACTTCTAAGTAGATAAGACCCATATAACTCTGATTCATTAAGGCTCAGTATCCATGCCATGATTGTATTGTTTTAGCTCCCACTAGGTTTTTGAACGGAGAAGGCAATGGCACCCCACTCCAGTACTCTTGCCTGGAAAATTCCATGGACAGAGGAGCCTGGTGGGCTGTATAGTCCATGGGGTCGCTAAGAGTCG
>NW_011480466.1:9518-11308 GCF_000754665.1 Bison bison bison
ATAGTTTTGTTTTTTTTTTTTAGACTGTATAGTTTTGATGCTGAGATATGTGTAGAGAATGCTGGAATGGATTGTCTACTCTAGAGGTTTTTTTGTAGCTAGCTATACTTAAAGGTCATTTTCTTCTTTTCTAAGAAGGGGTGTTGATTTGGTCTCTTTCTCAGGATTTCTTTCTTTTTTTAATATCTTCTCTCTATTGTCATTTAGGTCAGACAAATGAAGTATCTATAATATATAATCATCTCATTTGTAGACAAATGACTCTGACTCAAAGTTATTGTGAGTGGATATATATTTTTTAAAGGACTCTAAGCTAGCTCTTAGTTGGGGGATTTTGTTTTCTGTACAGATCATCCATAGAACAAGTGCTGTCTTGCAGGGTTGCTTGGCTGATTGACCTCATGGCTGCTCCTCACCGTAAGGTTTTCTATTGATAGAAATTGCTAGAATTCAGGCTTTGCCTGCACTCAGGCACTATGTAGTTCCATTTGGCAGATACATCTGAAGCCCTTAATGTTTCGGAGAACTTTGGATTTGAAGGGGGGCAACGAATACCATTTAAACCACCTCTTAGTTGGTTTCTCTTTCTATTCTCTCCCAACAATTGCCCTGGGTGTTTGTCGGCTGGTTCCTGAGTTAATGCTTTATTTTTTCTCTAGTAAGCAGCAGGATTCCTTAAGGTATCCTCTGAGGATTTTACTCCCTAGTTTCCTCAGTGTATTCTCAGATAAGACTGTGACAGATGTCCACAGGAGTCCTCAGATTGAGGGAGACGAGGTCCCTCTTCACACTTTGAATAGCATGTTTCCCCTAAATTTTCCTTTTTGGATGTTACTTGCAAGTTGTTGCCTCTTTTCTTCTCAGGTAGATTGAGTGAACAGTAGGGAAAATCTTTCAGATACTGGTACTTCTGAAATTTGATCTCAGAAATGCATTCAGGTATAATAACATACTTCCCATTATATTGGCCTTTGAAGAAGGTGATAAATGTGCCAGATGGAGAACAGCATGGAGGACTTTGTGATGTTTTTACTCAGAGGTGTCTTCTGGGTTACCTTGGTTCATATCTGATGAGCCAGAGCCCTTGTTACAAAGTTCCCTTTAAGCAGAGTCATCATGAAATGTTCAGGTGTGGTGGGAACCTCAGAGGCTGATGGACTGATTCAGCGTGTTTGCTTCTGACATTTGGTCCTGCTGTCATCATGAGGCTTAGGTAGGTTTCGATTTGGATTGACAGATTTGACCCTTTATCATCATCAAAGCAAAAGCAGACAATATTGAGTGCTGTATGGTGAATTTGGGCATTAAATGCCAGTTTGAATCAACCTGTACTTCTAGGTCAAATTTCCATAGTAATGCTTTCTGTGTCTTTTTTTTTTAAATTTTATTTTATTTTTAAACTTCACATAATTGTATTAGTTTTGCCAAATATCAAAATGAATCTGCCACAGGTATACATGTGTTCCCCATCCTGAACCCTCCTCCCTCCTCCCTCCCCATACCATCCCTCTGGGTCATCC
Source organism: Bison bison bison (assembly GCF_000754665.1). Taxonomy (NCBI): domain Eukaryota; kingdom Metazoa; phylum Chordata; class Mammalia; order Artiodactyla; family Bovidae; genus Bison; species Bison bison. Next base: position 11,039 of record NW_011480466.1, read on the forward strand.
CAGTGCACTAGCCCCAAGCATCCAGTATCGTGCATCGAACCTGGACTGGCATCTTGTTTCATACATGATGTTTTACATGTTTCAATGCCATTCTCCCAAATCTTCCCACCCTCTCCCTCTCCCATAGAGTCCATAAGACTGTTCTATACATCAGTGTCTCTTTTGCTGTCTCGTACACAGGGTTATTGTTACCATCTTTCTAAATTCCATATATATGCATTCTGTGTCTTTTGACCCTTCAGAGAGAGCTACTATTTTGTTTTCTCTGTC
>NW_011480466.1:11408-11806 GCF_000754665.1 Bison bison bison
CTGTCTTTACTCAGTTCTAAGCTCCATCCCAATTCCCACAAATGTTCCCATTTCATCAGGTCTCTGGGGAGTTTCACTCTTCTTCTGCAGCAACTTTAAACACTCTTCTCTTAATTTAATCTTTTTGATTTTAAAAAATACAAAATACTTTGCATATGATAATTGAAAAGAAAACATTTACCTTGATAAATTGATGTTCTACTCAATCACGCATAGCTAGGCTTGTTTTTTGGACAACTCTATTACAAGCTAAAAAATTTAATGTGTTCTATTTTATCTCCATCTTTTCTTATTTTCAATTCCTCTTTCCCCCTTTACTCTCTTCCTTTCCCCTCTCACCACCCTCACTCTCCCTTTCTTATAGTCTTTAGCTAGCTCTTTTCCATACTTTTTCTGGT
>NW_011480466.1:15674-16399 GCF_000754665.1 Bison bison bison
AATGTCTGGTGATAAGACTCCATATTTAGGAACATAAGGATTCTCTGAGTTGGAGTTCACTAGTTCAAGCAATTCCATAGAAAGATGGTACTACTGGCTTTCAGTACTTGGTATAACTCCAGTCAGCTTAAAGACATCAGTTCGGGGAGAATTGTTTGGAAAAAAATATTTAAATGCAAGAGAATGATTAATTTTATGTGAACAAGGATACTCATGAGTTGAGTATATTGCACTCATCAGAAAAATAAAATCCTAAATGAGTCTTTAAGGGTGACTCTTGGCCTACTAGACTGCCACTCACAAAGGTAACTTGTACTAAAAATCCCATTTGTGTCCCAGTTTAGCATTCAATTAGGACTTCCCTGTAGCTCAAATGGTAAAGAATCTGCCTGCAATGTAGGAGACCAGGGTTCAATTCCTGGGTCAGGAAGATCCTCTGGAGAATGGAATGGCAATCCACTCCAGTATTCTTGTTTGAAGAATTCCATAGACAAAGAAGCCTGGAGGGCTACAGTTCGTGGGGTCACAAAAAGACTCAGACATGACTGAATGACTAACACACATTAGCATTACTAACAGTATAACTGCATAGCATCTTCCCAGAACAGTTTCTTTAGTCTAATGGGAGTTTGATAATCAAACATTAATGTTCTGCAGAGATGGTCTCCCACTTTGCACATATTTGGAGCTAACTGATCTTTTACACTGCAGTAGGGTTTGGGATA
>NW_011480467.1:0-1304 GCF_000754665.1 Bison bison bison
GTTTGCAAGAATACGCCTCAGATACGTGAATCCAATGGGTGGGGGGGGGCGAATTTCATCCAAGAGTAAGAACGTGTACAAAAGGTGAGCACACTCTAACAATGTAACTAGATCTACCTGGCCATGTCCTGTTTAAAACCATTAGTTTACAACCATTAGTAGGCTGTATTCTCTGATTGCCAACCCTTTCTCTAGAATGCTTGGTGGGTACCCCCCTTCTTTCCACTCAGATACCCCAGCTTCTCCGGGCCTAAAATTGCATAGACTACCAGAACTTATTGGTAGCTATGTGGGTTTCTTTTTCAATTATGAATGAGATTATACTTCAGCTGAAAACACAGAGTCATTAGTCATGTGCTTTTCCAGACACAGCAGTGAATGAATGTGAGATTTGAATACATTTCTTAGCTCCCTGATTTTTTAATTTTTGTTACAAAATGGTAATGCATCTTGGTTTCTCACTGAAACCTTAGTGTGCCAAGTATTAACTAAGGAGAAATAGCAGTAACTGGCACGCTCTCGGTTAACTCTATTACCAAAGATGTCATCAACAGGCATGATTCCTAGGCCTTCATTCCTATCCACCATGGTGGGTTTTTTAGAGAGCTGGGATTCCAGGGAAAGAATTGCTGAAGGCTGGTGAGGAAGTATTCTTTTCAGATGGAAAAAAGAATTTTCCCTATTTCAGAGTGATTTCTTGCCTTTTAATGTTGGGTTAGTTACTGATTAATGGAGGAGCTTCTGACAACACTGAGGCCTAGAATTCTCTTTACAGCGTGGTTACCAGCAGCCTGAACTTCTTCCCTACCCTACCCCCAGGAACTTTGACCCCCAAAGGACCGTCCTCATACTTCTCCAAAGCGAAACATATATGTCATTCTATGTTGCCAGACCATGTTAAAGCAAAATAATGTAATTTAAGATCACCTGTCTGGGAAAATATCTATTTGGGTAAGAGCCAAATTCTTAATGCATGGACTTTCCCACTGATTGGAAATTTGGAACTGTCTTTTCTTGTGTGGTGGCAAGGGGCTGTGTCTGGGAACACAGATGAATGGTCTTTGTCCAGAAACTTTCTCCATTAACTTCCTTCGGCTTTTACCTAGATCTTGTTGACTTCATAATATAGTTTATATTGTTTTTCATATTTCTATCCTTGAAGTCAAGCACTCCTTGTACTATTTTAACTTAGATGTGATAGACTGCCTTAATGTATTATGAGCTTATTTTTCTTTATGCAATAGGTTTCAATCCTATGGAAAGAAAAAAAAATTAATAATTGAAGATCAGCAGATGGTGACTTC
>NW_011480467.1:3923-6358 GCF_000754665.1 Bison bison bison
AACTAAGATCCCACATGCTGTGCTGCACAGCCAAATGATTAAAAAAAAAAAGAAAGAAAGAAAGCTCCTTGGTGATTTCTAAGGACACATCAGCTTCTGAGAAGAACTAAGCTTGGCCTTTTCAATTCGCAGGGTTCTTTCCGCTTGAATTTTCTCATTTGATACACCAACTCTGTAGATGCCTGTTATTGTAATCATTATTTTGCTAATATGGAGGGTCAGAGAAGCTAAGTGGGTAGCCTCAGGTCCCCGAGTGGTGGAGCTGGGGTTCACCTGTTATCACACTCATCTTCCTTTAGTGTGTATTTCAACTTGCGATGCCTGCATGCTTAAGTTTCACTTTGGACATAAAATTTAGACTTGATCTGATTGCCTTCATGTGTCTGACAAAATATTGAATATCTCATAGTGGTTTTTATTGTGAATTCTTGTGGTTACTCACATTAGCATTTTTAGAGGATGCTCATTCTTATTTATTACCGTGTCACTCGCTCTGATGCATAGGTGGTTTTGATTGTACCTGAGTTTTTCTTCTATTTGGATTGATTATCTCCATGTTTGATCACTCCGTGTATATAACTCATGTGGTTCCCTATGTAGATTCATCTGAGGTTTCCTGTATTTTTTTCTCTCTAACTTTTAGATATAACTTTCAGTTCTGTTGATATCTCTCACAAGTAGTTACTGTAATTTATGTCAATCTACTCACAAATCTTTAGTGACTCTTGAGTAAAATTCTACCAAATTGACTACTTAATACAGTAGTGTCCAAATTCCTAACCTGGTATGAGGGACCTCTAAAATCTGCCTTTCAGATACTTTTGTAGTTTTTTCTTTTCCATGTGCCCAACATTATGTCTAATTGCATCTGGAATATTTCTCATCTCATGAATATGCACTGGATTTTCCTACCTACCTGCATTTGCTCCTAGAATCCCCAGTATTTAGAATATTCATCTCTTACAACCATATTCACTCATCTTTAGAAATCTGACCCAATTCTATTTCTCTGTGACTTTCTTTGCATATTACCCCCTCCTAAAGTGATTCCTCATCTCGTGTATTTTTACTGCATTTAATGTGTTCTAGGCATAAGATACTTTTAATCAACTGCCTTATATTATTGCAGTTTGCATGTGTACCCAATTTTCTCTATTCAAATATAAGAACTTCAGGACATAGACCTTGAATTTACAGTCCTTAGTTGAACAGCATTACTTTTGATCCTAATATGTGTCACCCACTCTGCCATGAGGGCCACTGAGATGAAAGGCAGTTTCTGCCTTCATGGTGTTCAGAGCCTAAAAGAAGAGGCACAGAAGTAAAAAAATTGTTTATTTTACACAAATATACCCCCTTGGATTCACCCTTAGAAATGCCACTCTGTACATATCCTTAAACTTTAATAGGCTGGTCAATAATTTGATTTCTTTGATAATTGATTAAATGTTTCCATCAGATCAAAAACTAGTCAGAAATGACTTAGAACTTCTGAGCTGACACCAAATTTAAGTGGAAATTCACTTAAGTGGCCTCAGGTAATTGAATTCACATTTCTAAACTTGAATGTGACCTGCCAATCCCTCTTCAATAGTGAATAAACTTTTTGCACTGAAGAATAAACATTGGAGAGTGACTATTTCTTATATACCAATAGATGGCTATGGATCTGATATTGACTTATTTAGTCAGATTTTCTTTATAACCTATGATTGTGCTCACATGTAAGTATGAAAAACAAATCAATATGGTATTGGACTGGTTTTGGATGGGAGGAGGGTGGATTGGGGAAACAAGAAAAGATCAGACCCAAATACAGTGACTTCATGAGAAAGAATTACAAACAGATAAATACAGGCTGAGAAAGCTCTAGAGTGAAGCTGATATCCCTCCTGTATTCATGTTTTTTTTTTTTTTTATCATTTGTAATGAAGCTTAACAAAACCTTTCTTAGGCCTAAGAAAATTGTCCCCATGGACCATACACTTAAGATATGTCTGTTGGTTTAGCAGTATCTATATTCTAAGTGATGGAAAGTTTATTGTAAACGAAAAATAACAAGAAGCTTGGAGTGTTTGGAGGCTTTTGTTACTGGAAATGGCAATAGGTAGTGTTCTTGGGTGTTGCCCTACTATTTCTCGAAAAAGAGCGAGGCTGTCATTGGGGCCCCAGGCCCTCTGGGGGAGATGGTTATCTCTATTACTGTGTATTTGTTTAGCACTCCATGCTGTCAAAGCCCTTTCTTTGTTCACCTGCTGGATATGTCAGATGTATTAGTGAGATGTTTTAAGTCACAATTCATTGGTTTCTTTCCATTTTTGGCTCATGATGAATGTTAAAGGTGGAATTACTGACTGGGTCTAAGATCACACAATATCTTTAATTAATGGAGTGCCTTGGCAAACAGAAACACTTCTGACACACACACACACAAA
>NW_011480467.1:7990-9412 GCF_000754665.1 Bison bison bison
AAAACACGGAAACAATATGGCATTTCACTTTGTGTGGGGCCTCAATCTATATTTAATCACTGATAAAATCGTTTATTGAACTGAACAACCATCTGGAATACTTCTGTCTTCATTTCTTCAATCCTTTAGTCCAAGTACCACACAGCAGTAGAGTGATTTTATAACCATAGAAATCAGATACTGCCACTCACTGGAGCTGAAACCCTCCACTGGAAAATGGGATAAGAGCAATTTCTTAACTGTGGTCTATGAAGCTCTATATGATGTGGCCCCTGCCTACCTCTCCACCTCATCCTTGCCCTCTCTCCACTCTGCTTGCTCTGCTTCAGCCTCCATGGCCTTCTTGATGTTCCACAAAAACACCAAACTGTTTCCTACTTGAAAGCTTTGCATCTGCTTTTTAGTCTTTCTGAAATACCCTGCCCTCTGATCTTCACACAATGGATTCCTTCTTGTCATTCAGATTTCAGTTAAGATGTCACCTCTTTGGAGAGTTTTTCAGCCACTTAATTGGTGTGCCTCCTAGTCACTCTCTACCACACCATCCTATTTTCATCATATGTTCTTATTCATTCATATATTAAACTGTTTACTGTCACTAGTGTTTGAATTCTTTTTTTTTTTTTTTTTTTTTTTTTAGTTTTTTCTTTTTTTTAAATTTTATTTTATTTTTAAACTTTACAAATTGTATTAGTTTTGCCAAATATCATCTTATAGAATTCAAACACTAGTGACAGCAACTAGAACAATGCCTGGCATTGAGTGGGATTCAACAAATATTCTTTTTATTAATTGCTTCTCACAATGGGCCTGTAAGATAATGACATAATCTCCATTACATAGATTAGGAAACTAAGGTCCAAAGTGTGAAGTGATATACATGCATAGGAGGAAGTGGTGCTAGCGTTGGACTCCAGGTGTACATGATGCTATATTAGTTTTCTGTTGCTGCATTACAAATTTCCACAAACATAGCAACTTGACATGACATTCATTTATTAATTCACAATTTCTGTAGGTCAGACATTCAGGTGTAGCTTTGTTAGGTTCTCTGCTCAAGGTTTCACAAGACTATAATCAAGGTATCGTCTGGGCTGCATTCTCATCTGGAAGTTCACTTAGGGAAGGACCCACTCTCAGGCTCTGATTGTTGGCAGAATTAATTTCTTATGTCTGTAGAATGCATGCCAGCTTGCTTCTGCTAATCCAGCAATGAATAGAGACAGTGTCTCTGGTCCTTCAAGTCTCTGACTTCCAGGAGAGTTGAGATCGTGCTTTAAAGGGCTTACCCAGCTAGGTCAGGTCCACCTAGAATTATCTCCCTTCCAACTAACTAAAGTCAACTAATTAGGGACCTTAGTTACATATGCAAAATTCTATCACCTCTGCCACATTCTACTGATTAGAAATAGGTTACAGGTT
>NW_011480467.1:9984-13554 GCF_000754665.1 Bison bison bison
GCTTACTTCACTCTGTATAATAGGCTCCAGTTTCATCCACCTCATTAGAACTGATTCAAATGTATTCTTTTTAATGGCTGAGTAAAGATCCTTTAGAATTTTAAGATATTGTAATTGCATCAATAAAAATGAGAAGGAATAACTCCCAAGTGAGTGAATGGTTTGAGAAGAGCTTCCCCAAACTGTTGTGCTTAAACAAAGAATGCAAATCACAGGAACTGGATGGAATGTTGTGGAAGATCCAGTCTAAGAGAATGACCCCCACTTTGCGGTTTGGATCACAGTTTGCTTTGCAGTAGTCCAGTCTTCCTGGCCATCTCATTTTGTCATTTGAAATGGAGCCACTCCACTTTAGAGGTAAACTTGTGTTGTCAGATGTGTGCCTTACTGAAGCAAAAAGATGGCCTCTATGAGAAGTGAGCAGATTTAACCAGGCAGCTGCAGTAAAGACAGGCATTTGAAATGCCTTTTTGAATTTTCTGCTTTGAAGACTAGAAAAAAGGGATGAACCGTGTCTAGAGAGTCCACCTGTATTCATTCAGTGAACTTGTGCAGGATACCTACCAGGCACCAGACCCATAGAGCCTAGGCGCAGAGGCACAGAGATGTAAGAAGAGGGCGCCTCACTTGAGGAGCTTTCTGTTGAGTGGGAGAAATAGGCCTGTCAGATGTGTGTGAGAAGAGGTCTGACACTGTGGGAGTGGCCCTGGATTGTGCTATGAGTGGCCTCATTCAGGAGTAAGCCCCCCGATCACACTCAGTGATGACGGGTCATAGTCTGCCATTATATGCTCACTCCAGTACACTTGCCTGGAAAATCCCATGGACGGAGGAGCCTGGTGGGCTGCAGTCCATGGGGTCGCGAAGAGTTGGACACGACTGAGTGACTTCACTTTCACTTTTCACTTTCATGCATTGGAGAAGGAAATGGCAACCCACTCCAGTGTTCTTGCCTGGAGAATCCCAGGAACGGGGGAGCCTGGTGGGCTGCCGTCTATGGGGTCACACAGAGTCGGACATGACTGAAGTGACTTAGCAGCGGCAGCAACAAGAATTATTTGCTAATTTAAGTAGCATGGTGCCAGCGATGCCCAAGGATGCCCTGTGGAGGGTGTGGTGATGTTGGGGACTTCCTTCTATAAAGCCAATCAATGAAACCTGTGAAACTCCTAACACTGCTTTTGCTTTTCATACCATTTCAATGGAAATCATGTATTTGCTCCATCCTAAATAACCAACACTGACAGTTTTATAAAATTGCAGTGTATGGGAAATAAAAGATATACTTTATTTCTATTAATTTCTTACCCAATGAAGACCAAAAAAGTTATCCATTTGAGTTTATAATATTAAATGTCTTTCAGCATGAATGTGCTTGCTTTTATATTAATAAGAAATACATGAAATTGATGGAAGGAACTGAAAGAGCACGCAAGACCCTGGTATGCCTCTTAACGCTCAATGGGTGATTCTCATGGCGGTGCTGTGAATGAGTGACGCCGGGCTGGGGTTTGCAGTAGGGATTTCAAATGACTCTAAACCTGAAACTCAGGAGGCCAATAGCCTGGGTATATGTGTCTGCATTTACAGAGGTGTGAGAGGATGGCAGCAAAGTTGAAAATGAGCTCAAGACACATAGCTCCATCACTTAAAGTAATGTTCCACAAAGATTCCTTTTTTCTTTTTCTTAAAGAGTAATTCATAATTGACAGATAACATGAAAAACTTGTAAGAAGTCAGGATTGGGAACGTGCCAGATTCTCCCATTTCCTAGCTATTTTTTCTTGTGGATTTGGGGAAGCCACTCACTCACCTTCAGCAAATTCCCACTTCCTCGATTCTAAAATGTGAATATTTGCTTCAAATTTTCACTAAATTATGTGACAGCATCAAGAACAATGAGAGCACACACTTTGGAATTATTTCTTTATTCAGTAAGCACTGAGAACCATAAGAACTTATGGTTACCTGGGGGGAAGGGTAGGAGGAAGGGATAATTAGGGAGTTTGGGATGGACATGTATACACTGCTGTATTTAAAATGGATAACCAACAAGGTCCTACTATATAGCATAGGGAACTCTGCTCAATGTCATGTAGCAGCAGATGGGACGGCGGTTTGGGGGACAAGGAACACATGTCCCTTCACTATTCATCTGAAACCTCTCAACATTGTTAATTGGCCATACCCCAATTCAAAATAAAAAGTTAAATCCCATTATTGCCATGAGAAATTTAAAGTATTTGGGGCTGATACTACAGACTATTCTGGATTGAGGTTCTGTGGATTTTCCAGTGCCTTCTCTGGTGTTTCAGAACATTGAGGCTCCCCTCTACTCTGCCCTCAACCCATTTAAGCTCAAGGGATAATATTAACTTCAGCATTCTAAGACGATGTAATTGTAGCCCCTGCAGAAGCTTAATATGAAATCTGTTCCAACCTCCTTAATTTACCAGTGAGAAACAGAGGGTGATTGATGCCAGCAAGGACCATAACCCTGCCCTTCTGACTCTAAGTTGACTGATCCTTCTACCTTCTCACGACTGCCTTACACAATGAAGGAAAAATGTAGCAGATGTCCTGCAAACAGTATATGACACAAAGTGAATGGTGCCTTAATATGCCCGCATGTAGACTGATAGCAAAAAAGAAGGATTGCTTTTTAAAGGGATGTTTGTCATCAAGGTTATTGATACTGACTCTAGTTTTGTAGTTTTTGTGTTGGGGAGGCTCAACTGTAGTTGGTTTCTGCTTTCTGTTTAGTTATCGGGATCTAGGATATCAACATAAGTCTGGTTTGTGATTAGCTAATTTATTGAGTTGGCCAAAAAGTTCATGCAGGTGTTTCAGGAACATGTGATGGAAAACCCAAATGAACTTTTTGGCCAACCCAATATATTTTCTACTGCCTATTTTACTTTGACCTTCAGCTGTAGAATGGCATCGTGAAAACACACAGATTCTGAAACCAGTGACAGTGTGGACTCAAATCCCTGTGCTCTCATTTATCCCCTGTGTGGGTGACTTGAGGCATGTTGCATAACATCTCTGAGCCTCAGTTTCACATAAGTAAAACCCAATTAACAATATTGTGAGGTTGTGGTAAGGGATAGATGAATTAATCCATGTAATGTGCTTAGACTATTACCTGATACCTAATATGCACTTAATAAATATTAGCCATTAAGAGCTTCCTGTCCGTGGGGTCGTGAAGAGTCAGACATGACTGAACGACTTTCACTTTCACTTTGGGCTTCCTTCATAAGTCAGTTGGTAAAGAATCTGCTTGCAGTGCAGGAGACCTGGGTTCAATTCCTGGGTCGGTAAGATCCCCTGGAGAAGGAAATGGTAACCAGTATTCTTGCCTGGAGAATCCCATGGACAGAGGAGCCTGGAGGGCTACAGTCCATGGGGTTGCAAGAGTCAGACATGACTTAGTGACTAAACCACCATGACCACCATTGTTAATGTACCCATATTTATGTACAAGACCATCACTTGGCAATTGCTACCATTTTAGATTTGATGCTATATTGAGAAGCATGGGCTTTGCTGGTGGCTCAGTGGTAA
>NW_011480467.1:13953-15349 GCF_000754665.1 Bison bison bison
TGGTCCGGTGGGGCTGGAGCTCAGATCTCCGGACTTTCTATCCGAAGCCCTTCCAGCCTTATCCTGCTTTTGAGCCTAGCACAATGGGTCTGGCCAGAGGCAAGCTAAGTGAGTATCAGGGATGCTCCAAGGGGACTGCTAATAAAGAAGGCTAGGAGCCACAAAGAGCTAGAGGAGAGTCAGAAAAGTAAAGTCCGGGAGGAGAGTAGAGTTCAGAGGAGCAGGGAGCAGTCAGGTGCCCAGAGTGCAATAGGGGGATGATTGCAAGGTGAAGCCGAGGACTTTTACGGATGGCCTGGCTGACGTGGGTGGGCTTCCTGTCTCAGTGGCAGCTTTTGTCCTGAGGCAGAGCAGGACTTCTGGCCCTGCACAGGTGCTTGCTTTTCCTTCAAATCTGCCTCCACGTGGAGGCAAACCTTTCTCTTGGCAGGGTTTCTATTGTCTTGATGACAATAAAACAGACTAACATCACTACAAATCCACAGAGTTTTATCATTACAGGTTAATTACAGGTGAACCCAGGAACTGCAGACAACTCTGGCAGTCATGATGCCGGTGAATGAAGTTCAATGTGGGAGAGGAAAATCCAGCAAAATGAAATGAGCTGTCCTGCATGTCTCGAGATGGCTCTCCTGATTTCCCATCGTCCCTCACAGCCACAAGGATGGGCTGTACGGATCTGTCCACATTTTCCCCTTAGCTCCCGTGGTGACCAACAGCACCATTTGCCAGATGGTTCAGTGGGGTGAGGGGACAGCATGCGGCTGTGACATGTGATGGAGTGAAGTTCACTGACCCATATGGGAATTGGACTGATAGCTTTCATATAAGGCTTTCAGAATCTCATTTCACAAAAACTATAGAATTAAACCAAAGGTTATGTAAACAGATCCAAACCAATTAACTTTGGAGTGAAAAAAAAACCACAACAGCATTCATTTTGACTTCTAATTCTTGTCAAATTTTTAGACAGATGTCTGGGGTTAGGGGTCTAGACGAAGACTTAGTTTGAAAATGACTGGGCCCTCATATGGACGTCAGGAGGCCTTAGGTTCCTATCAATTGCTAGCTAGTGAGAATATACTGTTGGCCCTGAGCAGGCAACTTTAAATGTCAAGAGGTTCAGGAGTAAAGGGCTGAATATCCCCTAAGTCAGAGTCTTCAAATCTCAAGATTCTTAACCCAATTGGTCTTGATCCGCGGCGTCTCTGCAGAAGAAAACACTGGCTTTAAAGAGCTTCTTGAATTTCTTGAAGTATGAAATTCCTCTCCACGTTGTAAGTTCTTTTCCATTTCTGTGCTGCACATCTACAGAAGCATGGGAAGCAAAGCCAAACACACAGTCGCACAGAAAGTTCAAGTTCCACATTTTGTGGCAGGTAAGGAGTCTGCTCCG
>NW_011480467.1:15454-16709 GCF_000754665.1 Bison bison bison
GAGTCAGACATGACTGAAGTGACTTAGCAGCAGCAGCAGCAGCAGCAAGGAGTCTGCTCTGCAGTTATCTCTGGTGTCTTCCCACCCCCAGTCCTACTCTTGGGGCTCACAAAACACAAAGCCAGCAGCAGCATTTTCAGGGGCTCTGTGGTGTCATCCTTACCCCTGGCCTCCTCCTCTTTGCCTTCCTCCTCTGCCACCCCTCACCCCGACTTGCAGGGGTAGAGACTGGATTGAAATTCACTTGTCCTTCCATGTCCGTAAAAACATTTCCTCCTTTCCTTCTCTACAGTGTCTCTAAATCTAGCCCAGTTTTTATAGTAAGGCTTCCCCACCTGCTTTCAGTTGCAGAATGACCTTGAAATCTTTCTCTGGGGGACATCTTTTGCCTTGTGGCTAGTCATTAGTGTCACATGATGTAAAGTGCACAGGTTATGGATAGAGCTAGGAACGGTGAGGCATGCTTTTGGCTTGGAAATGTTCACATCATGCGATAATTGGGAAACTTGAGCGGTGATCCCATGCTACTATATGTATAGTACAAACATGTATATAGAATGTGTACATGTAAATATGCATACCTCTCTACATACACACATACACATCTAATTTGTGATAGGATATGGCTAAGGTGAAACTCGCCCTCATCCTTCCATTTGGAGCCTAGTTTCTTCACACTGCAGTATTCGTTTGGATAACCGTGCAGAGACAGATGGCATTTTGTCCTCCTTCCAGAACAGAGGAATAGTTTGCCGAGCTATAGCTGGTATAATGAGGAGCCGTGTAAGTTGAAGCTGAGGTGAAAGCAGAGCATCTGTCAGTCCTCGTGTGCCAGATTGGAGATGCTGCAGACAAACTAATATTTCAACAAAAAGTTGAAGCGAGTATAGATTTGTGACCAAAATGATTGCATTTGATAACAATGCCATAGCAGATGTCCTAGAGTTCATGCTTGGTTTTTATTACTGCTCTGTGAGTGTTTTTGGAAGCGAGACCTACCGGCACAGCTTGTATGGAGCGTGTTCATTATAAAATTTTATTTTACAGAAAACAATGAGATGGAAAATTTGTAGCTAATTTGGTACTTTCCTACTCTGTCATGTTTCTTCACTTATTATTTAGGGAAAGAGTCTATTCTTGTTTGATTTACATTGGCGCTTCCTTGCCTAATGAAAGAACATCATGTTAATTTGAAATAGAGAATGAGAAGCCCACATTAATGTTCATATCTAATATTATGTTTTTGGTATGGACT
>NW_011480467.1:17532-19342 GCF_000754665.1 Bison bison bison
GTTTTAATTTCTGGCAGTCTTCTTTTTGTTTCCCTTTGAGGTCTTATATTATTCTATGTTCTGGCATTTTGGGGTGTGGAGTCTTTGGGTTACTGTGAAAGCAATAGGGCATAGTTTGCCTGAATGGGTTGATATGCAGTTGTTTTGTGAAGTGCTAAACCATACTCTCGACAATTCTCAGTTTGAATTGGAAATGTTATGATGTGGTAACACACTAGTGTGTTAAAATAGATAGTGTGTAATTAAATAAACATGTCTAAGCTGAAAGAAAAAAAAAAACCCATTCAATTTTACTCTCATCTACTTAAAGACAGTCTCTCGCTTGTCTGTTGTCCTTACATTGCCTGTTTTCTCAAAGCTCTTTTATTAAATGATTTTTTGTTTTGTTTTGTTTTGTTTTAAAGGATTGACTCTTGTGTTTTTTTAGACAATGAATCTACCCTGAGTAATTATCAAATACATCTAATGTTATGAACAGCATATCTAAGGCATGAGGCTTCTGCAGCTTTTAAGTAATTTAAATTTGTTTTTCTGAAAATGTTTACATTGCATTGCAGAGAAGTTTGGTGTAGTTTAAACTGTCATACTATAGAGAAATTCCTTCTCCTTTCCCTGGATCTGATCAGATCACTTACTTGCTTATAAAAATTCAAAGACCAGAGGAGAAACCCAGCCTAGAGGAGAAGCTTCTTTGTACAGCATTCAGAATCTTTCACACCTGCCTCCTACCTTCCTAATCGGCCCTGACTCTCACCACCCTCCTCTATCCATCTCCCACACGTCACACCCTGCCCTCCAGTCCTCAAAACCCAAGTCACGCCAAGGCTTCCTCATGCTCCAACCCTCCCACCTAGGAACATACCATAGCCTCTGAGTAAATTGTCCTTTCTCTTCCCTACCCTCTGTTCTCTCCTTTAATTGCCCCATGAGACATGATGGGCTTCCCAGGGGACGCTAGAGGTAAACTACTTACCTGCTAACGCATGAGACATAAGAGACACAGGTTCGATCCCTGGGTAGGGGAGATCCCCTGGAACAGGGCATGGCAACCCACTCCAGTATTCTTGTCTGGAGAATCCCATGGACAGAGGAGCCTGGCGGGTATGGTCCATAGGTTTGCAAAGAGTCAGACACGAGTGAAGTGACTTAGTATGCATGCATACATAGATGAAAAAGTTGGGGCTCAAGGAAGTTAAGTAGCATGTTTAAGGTTAAAAGGTAAGTTAAGTCCTATATTTGTGGCCAGAACCTGTTTCTGACTGTGCCTCTCCTTTAGATTTCTGCTTTTGGATTTTAAAAATATTTATTTATTTGGCTGTGCCAGGTCTTAGTTTGCAGCATGTGGGATCTAGTTCCCTGACCAGGGTTGGAACCCGTGCCCCCTGCATTGAGACTGCGGAGTCTCAGCCACTGGACAATCAGGGGAGTCCCTGCTTTTGTATTTTGGATTGTTTTTTTGTTTTTGCCCTCCAGTCCTTGGCTCTGCCCTTCCCTCAAACCTCGGCCCAAACTATGTGCTCTCTGTTCTCTCAGCTGCCTGGGAGGTGCACTCCATCTGGCTGACCCCTCAAGGTCCAACTCTGACCACTGGGCTCACAGCAGAGGCAGAGAGGGGCAGGCCAGGCCACTTTTGGACCCATTTTGATTAAAAAAAAAATACAAACAACTGGAAGACCACTTTCTCCTAAATGACTTTTCATGTTATGATCAAATAGACATCATTTTTCCTTTTCCTCCTTTTCCTCTAAGTAATTATTTAAACCCAAGATAGAAAGTAAATTGTTTTTCTGCTATATCTGCCCAGATGTGA
>NW_011480467.1:19442-19831 GCF_000754665.1 Bison bison bison
GCAACTAGGAACCAGGTTGATGATTCTCTGTCCATGTGGACAGTTGCCGTGCTCAGGGACTTACCTTTAGAATGACTTCTGCCGTTTGGCCACTTATTAAGCAAAACATGCTAATTAAAAATAAGAAATCAAAGACAGTTTGTGAAAGGAACTGCCTGCAGGGTAGGAAGAGGGCAGATTGTACTCTCTCAAGGCCAGCCCTCAGGTGTGGTTTCTTATTAGATAAATAAATGGCATAGGCACAAGGATGACCCAGGAAAATAGGAACAACCTCATTTCGTCTTCTGATAACTTAATCCTGTGCATAATGTTAACCTCAGGCCTTGCGGTATTGCTTTTGCAAGACCAGGGCTGGCTTGAAAAACAAAGAAACAGTACATTAAATTCAG
>NW_011480467.1:19931-20708 GCF_000754665.1 Bison bison bison
TTTCTACATTTTACTTTGTTAACTCCTATTTTCACTATTATTTTTTATTAGTGTCCATTGAAAGAAATTGACCTGTTAGTTTGGAACAAATATTTAAGTGTTTCTACAAATAATAAAATATATATTATGCAAATCTGTAGTTTTGTGCTTCAGAATGCCAAGTCACATGGATCTGTACACTAGGTGCAAATCAATGGAGAACCAGAGAGTGTGCACATGTTTTAGGTAAACGGTAGCACACTTTATATTTATTTCTGTATCCTACTTTTATCATTGAAAAAACTCAGAAAGTGGGGGATGTTTGCAGACATACTTCCATGTCCAAAAAAAGAAAATCATCTTTTTTGTTGGCTACATGCTAGTCCAGTGTGTAATTTATTTAACCTGTCCACATTTGGACTTTTTTTAGTTTTTTCCTATTCATAACATTGCTATGAATATGGGTTTTTGTTTTTTGTGCTTGCCTCCTTGGGGCTGACAGAATTCACGCTTGATTACTGGGGAAATAAGTGAGCAAAAATATTCAATTGCAGTTTTTAATTTGTGCTGTTTAGATGATTATTGAAGTTGAGTATACTTTCATATGCTTTCCACTTGCTTTGCTATTCTTATTTTATAAAACACCTTTTGGCATTTTTTTCAGTTTTAATATTTTTCTTCTTACATTTTCAGTTTATAAGAGCTTATTGTATATAATACCAATATACAATGAGCTTCTTAAAATACAATTAGTTCTTTTGTTTTTATCATGTGGTTGAAAATATTTTCTTCAGTTTG
>NW_011480467.1:20808-21112 GCF_000754665.1 Bison bison bison
TAAAAACAAAAACAAAAAACTGGGTAGCATATCTCAGAGTTATCTACTGTATTAAGTTTGGTGAGTCTCATTTCTGGGGATCTGCTGAGGCAATTCTGGACTGTTTACAATGAAGAGCTCACAGCCAGCCTTGGTCCATGTCACCATTCCTTTACAATCCCTGTGCCTTAGTAGTGACACATGGCCCCTATTAGAAGAGTTTCCATTATTTAGATCACCATTTTAGACTAACATTCAGACGACTTCTTTGCATGTTGCTGACTTTGGGTAGATCACGTCTTTTCTTTGCACCAAGTATGGCATT
>NW_011480467.1:21212-21553 GCF_000754665.1 Bison bison bison
AAGATAGGCATATTCACACCCCCAAAATAAACTCAGTGATACTAACAAAGTTTACAAATAAGTGACTTGGCAGAATCTATCCATTCTTTCCTCAAAGTAACATAATTTTAGATTGGGTAAGATTCTCTTAGGAGTGCTATAAAGGAAGTTTCACATAAAAATGGGTAGCGATATTAAAGAGATATTTGTACCCCCCATGTTCAGTATTATTGACAATAGCCAAGATATGGAAACAAGAGTCCACCAATGGATAAAGAAATGTGGTATATGCATACAATGGAATGTTTTTCAGCCACTAGAAAGAAGGAAATCCTGCTATTTGCAACAACATGGATGGACCG
>NW_011480468.1:0-948 GCF_000754665.1 Bison bison bison
ATAGTACATATCTAGATATGAGAAGAGGGAACAGGGAAAAATATTTTCTGCATCATTATAGACTAGTAAGACAGGAGATCCAGAGAATCATAAGAAATATTTTATAATGAATCTGCAGCTGATTGAGGGAGAGAGTAGGGAGCTGAGAATAAAAATGACCAACTTTAAGTTATATGGTGTAAAGACATTTTATTATACATCTTGATATGCTGATGTCAAAACATGCTCTACTAGTCTTCCTTGATAGGGAAGAACAATAGTAGGTATGGGAATAAAATAAAACTCTTATTGACATGACTCAGCTTTCAAAAGACATGCTTCTGAAATATACTTCTGGTATAAATGTAACAAAACCATATTTCATGCTGTATGATTTTAGTATTTTTCTGATAGGAATATGCATGTAAGTACCCACTCTTGACAGGATGTGCTATTGAGGACCACTGAATGTATTTCCTTTGCTGTTTGTATTAACCACCAGAACTAAGTAAGGAAACTATGAAGAAAAAAGATAACTAGGGAATGATGGAGTTTCAGATCATACGCAACAGAGGGCTTCCACTCCACCAGTAACTGGAGATCCATGAGATATAAATACAGAAAGCAGAATAATATCATGGAGGGCATTTATCATTTACACTGAAGGTCTCTTTATTTCTGATCATTTCTACAAGTGTGCATACAGAAATAACTTGAACATGTGTGTCTCAGACTGAACCTTCCAGAAACTCAGTTTCATATTTGACTCTATAAACACATATCTAAAAAAGTCACATCAATTCCTCAAGTCAACACTCCCTTTTGGAATCCTGCACCCCTGCTGGATCAGGTTTTTCAATCACACTGAGCTTATATCAGAAACCAGGGCTGTGTTTTCCCTTCATAATGGATGTATGACCTAGATTTCAGTTTTCAAGTGTCCAGAAGAAAGCTTCTGATAGAAGCAAC
>NW_011480468.1:4151-7738 GCF_000754665.1 Bison bison bison
TATTGCTTAAAGCCCAAACTATGGGGACAGGAGTTCATGTAGAACACAGCTTCCATCCTCAGTTCCCAAAGTCAACTTAGCTGGGAAAGATTAAGGAGATACTTGTAAAGGGAATGCCATTTGTGTATAGAGTAAAAACCTTAAATGTCAAGAAACAGCATGTCAAACAGATGTCTTTAAAAAGAAAAACTGCTGGTTAGGGTTTTTAAATACTATAAACCAAAGCACAAATCAAAATGTTTAGAATGGAAGCAAAAGTATACCTTGAGGCAGAAAGATAGATTTAAATTTAACCTAAAGAAGAGAAAAAATGCCATGTCAAACTGCATTATACCATTCATTGCATGCTGGCCATTGGCAGAACATCCCTCACTGAGGTTAACTCACCAGGTCTGATGTGGTCGGGGTTGGGGTGCTGCTCAGACCTCAGACTTGGTGGAGAACACAAGGAGTGACTCCAGAGCGAGAAGTTTCTGTGTCTATTCTTTGGTGCTGGGGCATTTTATGGAACTTTTTAACCACATCTTCTCTCCTTTCAACTGCTAACTTCCAATCAGTAGGCATTACCTGATTGGATTCCAGAGCATCCCTCAGGTTCATCCAGATTGGGTTACTGCCAGTCTCCAGATGAACTGATTGAGTCAGATCATCATTCATGAAAGAAAATGAATTGGGGGAGGGGGAATCTAGGACTTATTCAGTGATTCACTATATAAAATTGATTGAGTTTTGTTAATATGGCCACTGAAATAAAAAGATGCTTACTCCTTAGAAGAAAAGTTATGACCAACCTAGACAGCATATTAAAAAGTAGAGACATTAGTTTGCATGAAATGTTCCCTTGGTATTTCTAATTTTCTTGAAGAGATCTCTAGTCTCTCATGCCCTATATTTTCCTCTGTTTCTTTGCATTTTTCACTTAAAATGGATTTCTTATCTCTCCTTGCTGTTTTCTGGAACTCTGCATTCAGATGGATATATTTTTCCTTTTCTCCTTTGCCTTTCACTTCTCTCTCTCTCTCTTTTTTTTTTTCCCCAGCTATTTTTAAGGCCTCCTCAGACAACCATTTTGCCTTTTAGCATTTCTTTTCTTGGGGATGGTTTTGATCACCACCTCCTGTACAATGTTACAAACCTCTGTCCACAGTTCTTCAAGCACTTTATCTATCAGATCTATTCCCTTGAATCTATTTGTCACTTCCACTGTATAATCATGAGTCTTCCCTGATAGCTCAGTTAGTAAAGAGTCTGTATGCAATGCAGGAGACCCAGTTCCATTCCTGGGTCCGGAAGATCCACTAGAGAAGGGATGGGCTATCCACTCCAGTGTTCTTGGGCTTCCCTTGTGGCTCAGCTGGTAAAGAAATTACTTGAAATGTGGAAGATCTGGGCTTGATCTCTGGGTTGGGAAGATACCCTGGAGAAGTGAAAGGCTCCTCACTCCATTATTCTGGCCTGGACAATTCCATTGACTGTATTGTCCATGGGTCTCAAAGAATCGGACACAACTGAGTGACTTTCACGTTTTTGATTTAGGTTAGACCTGAATGGCCTAGTGGTTTTCCCTACATCCTTCAATTTTCGGCAAGAAGTTCATGATCTGGCCACAGTCAACTCCCAGACTTGTTTTTGCTAGCTATATAGAGTTTCTCCATTTTTGACTACAAGGAATATAATCAACCTGTTTTGGTATTGACCATCTGGTGATATCCATGTGTAGAGTCTTCTCTTGGGTTAATGGAAAGGGTGTTTGCTATGACAGGTGTGTTCTTTTCACAACACTCTGTTAGCCTCTGCCTGCTTCATTTTGTACTGCAAGGTCAAACTTGTCTGTTACTCTTGACGTCCTACGTTTTCATTCTAGCCCCCTATGATGAAAAGGTCATCTTTTTTTGTTTTTAGCTCTAGAAGGTCACATAGGTCTTCATAGAACCATTCAACTTCAGTTTTCAGTGTTAGTGGTTGGGGCATCAATTCAGTTCCGTCACTCAGTCGTGTCTGACTCTTTGTGACCCCATGGACTGCAGCCAAGTTTCCCTGTCCATCACCAACCCATGGAGCTTTCTCAAACTTATGTCAATCACTGGGCATGTCCATGGTTGGGGCATAGACTTGGATTATTTTAATGTTGAATGGTTTGCCTTGGAAAAGAGCCGAGATCATTCTGTCATTTTTGAGACTATACCCAAGTACTGCATTTCAGACTCTTTTGTTGACTATGAAGGCTATTACATTTCTTCAAAGAGATTCTTTCCCATAGTAGTAGATATAATGGTCATCTGAATTAAATTCGCCCATTCCTGTCATAGCTGAAGGGATGAGAAGGACTCCTCCAATTGTCAGATCACATAAGTGTTGGAAAAGGCTGTGATGTTAGTGGAAATGTGGAAATTTCAAAATTCAAGGTGGTGATGTTCCTCTGGGATCACAGTTACTATGAGATCAAAAAGAAGAATGATTTAAAGTTGAAATGAATTTTCTGAAAATAACTCGAGGCCTGATATGGAAGCAAAAAATCTGGTCAGACTCCAAATTGGTCATCCTTGAGTATGTGGGAATCTAGGGGATACTTGTAGAACGTTTCCTGCCTGAGCAGTAATCAGCTGAGGGAGTTGTTTCCAAGGAAAATAAGAAATAGACACAGGTGTAAGTGGCTACATCAAATTTTATTTAGGACAATGATAATATAGATAAGGATACCCTAGCATCTCAGGTCATCCAACTTCAACAGATACAGGTGATAGGGACTCACAATTCAGAAGCAGTGTGTTTCTTGGCTGGTAATTTCCTATGAGGAGGAATCAGGTCTGCAAAGGATCTTGGCTGAACCAAACTAGTAGATTTTTTGCTGAGGGCAGCCCAGATGAACTGGATACTAATAGTGGGCAGTGAGGAAGTTTGAGCAGATTCTTGGGGAGACCAGATATCAAGATCAGATCAGATCAGTCGCTCAGTCGTGTCCGACTCTTTGTGACCCCATGTATCGCAGCACGCCAGGTCCTTGTCCATCACCAACTCCTGGAGTTCACTCAGACTCACGTCCATCAAGTCAGTGATGCCACCCAGCCATCTCATCCTCTGTCGTCCCCTTCTCCTCTTGCCTCCCTCCCAGGATCAGAGTCTTTTCCAATGAGTCAACTCTTCGCATGAGGTGGCCAAAGTACTGGAGTTTCAGCTTTAGCATCATTCCTTCCAAAGAAATCCCAGGGCTGATCTCCTTCAGAATGGACTGGTTGGATCTCCTTTTATTCCAAGGGACTCTCAAGAGTCTTCTCCAACACCACAGTTCAAAAGCATTAATTCTTCGGCGCTCAGCCTTCTTCACAGTCCAACTCTCACATCCATACATGACCACAGGAAAAACCATAGAACTAACATCCAAAAAAGATGTCCTTTTCATTATAGGGGACTGGAATGCAAAAGTAGGAAGTCAAGAAACACCTGGAGTAACAGGCAAATTTGGCCTTGGAATACACAATGAAGCAGGGCAAAGACTAATAGATTTTTGTCAAGAAAATGCACTGGTCATAACAAACACCCTCTTCCAACAACACAAGAGAAGACTCTATACATGGACATCACCAGAT
>NW_011480468.1:7838-13368 GCF_000754665.1 Bison bison bison
GCTCAGACCATGAACTCCTTATTGCCAAATTCAGACTTAAATTGAGGAAAGTAGGGAAAACCACTAGACCATTCAGGTATGACCTAAATCAAATCCTTTATGATTATACAGATATCAAGAGTGGGTTCTTTTGCTGAACTGACTTAGAGTTATTATTCAAACTGGATTTTACAAGAAAGTCCTCTGATAATTCAAGGAGAAGGATCACGAGCCTGAATAAATTTTGGTGAAACAATGCTTTCCCTGCCTCACTTGTGTAACCCAGTGAGCAGGCGCATCTAGAGGGGACTCGGTAGACATTCTCCCTCAGTTCCACTTGCCGTCTTCTCCTACACTTTCCTTTGGAGAGAATTATTTCACTTGCCATGACAGTAAACAAAGGTTATTGCAGCCCAAAGGCCGTCATCCACTGCAGCCCCAAGACAGTGTGCCCTGAGGGCAGTTCAAGGAGGAGAAGAAGTCAGTGTCCTGAGGTGGCACCAAGAACGTCACATGGATGACTTTAATAAGACCAGACTCCTGCCTCTTTCCATACAGAGAAAAAGAAAAAAGAAAAAATTCTCTGGTGGTCCAGTGATTAAGAATCCACCACTCAGTGCAAGGGATACAGGTTAGATCCCTGTTCTGGGAAACTCCCACGGGCTGCAGAGCAACTAAGCCCAAGCCCCACAAGCACCGGACTGGGGCCTAGGAGCCGTGACTACTGAAGCACACACACCCTGGCGCCATGCTCTGCAATGAGAGAAGCCACCAAAATGAGAAACCAGTGCATTTCTACTAGAGAGTGGCCCTTGCTGGCCACAACAAGAGAAAGGCTGTGCTTAGCAAGGAAGACCCGGAACAGCCAAAATAAGTAAATTTTAAAAATTAGAGAAATCAATAAATAAAATTTAAAGTGCATGAAACTTAGTGAGATGTATCATTTTTATCATGTGCAATAATTCTTTGATATTTTCTGATTTTTTTTTTTAACACCAAATGATCTTATATACTGTAAGGTAAGGTAAGTCACTTCAGTCGTGTCCGACTCTGTGCAACCCGTCGGGCTCTCCTTATAACTTTTTTTTTCTCCTTATACCTTTTTTTTTTTCTCCTTATAACTTTTGAACAGTTCCTTAGAGCTATCTGAGAAGCCACCTTTCTGCCTATACTCTGTAGTCACCAAATAAAACATATTTGTCACCTTTTAGGTTGTGTATTTGTCATTTGATATGCTCTTCCGAGACCTTTTCCCAACACACATGTCCTGGCCCCACTCACCTGAGTTCCAGGAGTTACATGGAAACTGCCAATGAAAACATTAGCCACCCCCTGAAAGTAGAGGGAGATTTTATTTGGTAGCCGTGTTTAGGACCCAAGCCCAGGAGACAGAATCTCAGTTGCTCTGAGAAAACTGCTCCAAGAAGGCAGGAGGGGGAGTCATGTGATAATATTTGTAAAAAGGGAGAAGGCAGTCTGAACATCAAAGATTGTTGTTGTTCAGTCACTCAGTCTGACTTTGCAATTCCAGGGGCTGCTGTAAGAAAAATCAGATTTCAAGTGAAGGGATTTAGCATACTGCATATGGGAAGATGCAAGCCTCTGGGCTCACTGAATTCATTCCTTTCATATGCACCTCAGCTCTCTGGGGCCAAATCCTGTTTCCTTGTTCAACTTAAGGAGTGGTAGATGCCCCAGATGGCTGCTTCTTTCACTCCCTGACCTCCTCAGAGATCACCATGGGGAGCAGTGACATCTGTTGGATTGGAGGTCTGGGAGCCCTCATTCACATTTGGATGCCAGAAATCTCTGGTGACTGTGTCATTTCTTGTTTATTGAAATGGCAAGACATGTCTTCATTTCATAAAACTTTCTGTACCTTCTATTCAATAATATTGTGAACCAAAAAATGCTCTAAATATAATGTCTACATCCTAAAGGAAATCAGTCCTGAATATTCATTGGAAGGACTGATGCTGAGGCTGAAACTCTAATACTTGGGCCACCTGATGGGAAGAACTGACTCATCTGAAAAGACCCTGATGCTGGGAAAGATTGAAGGCAGTAGAAGGGGACGACAGAGGATGAGACGGTTGGATGGCATCACCGACTCAACAGACATGAGTTTGAGGAATCTCCGGGAGTTAGTGATAGACAGGGAGGCCTGGTGTGCTGCAGGCCGTGGGCTCACAAAGGGTTGGACACGACTGAGCAACTGAACTGAACTGAAACTATTAAAAATATCCTTGGAAATCTTTCGACTCAAAATTTTATTGATCTACATATTTTTTTAAAGAAACAATTCTTGTTCATTTATGGTTAAAATCAGTTTATAAATCACATTTGTTTTCTGAGTCTTCTAAGCAAGTACAATATTTTTAAATTACCCACATGACTTCTTAAAAATAGTATATTGCCTCAATTAACTTTAGAGTGTTTTCTATATAAACCACTGTGCAAATATTTATACTCAATGATATTACCGGAAGACACAATTTTTTAAATATTTATTTATTTAATTATTTGGCTGCCCTGGGTCTTAGTCATGCACACAGGATCTTTGATCTTCCTTGTGACCCTGTGTGTGGGTATTGTGTGTGTGTGTGTGCCTGTATATGTTCAGTTTGCTCCAACTCTTTGTGACCCCATGGACTGTAGCCCACCAGGCTCCTCTGTCCATGGAATTTTCTAGGCAGGAGTACTGGAGTAGGGTGTCATTTCCTTCTCCAGGGGTTCTTCCCGACCCAGGGATAGAACCCATGTCTTCTGTGTCTCCTGCATTGGCAGGCAGATTCTTTGCCACTGGGCCACCTGGGGAATCGGAGGGATCATTCAGTTGTGGAATGCAAATACTTAGTTTCAGGATATGAAATCTAGTTTCTTGACCAGAGATTGAACCAGGGCCCACTGTGCTGGGAGCATGGAGTCATACCCACTGGATCACCAGGGAAGTTCCAGGACAGCAAGGTTTATTGAAAATTCTAAAGTATACAGTCCTGATTACAAAACGGATTTTTATTGTGAGGTGCTGTGGCCAGGGAAGCAGGTAGGGATTGAAAGTGGTTGATGCACATTTTGGGAAAAAGAAACTAGAGACAGAATTAAAGTTTCAAAGATGGAACTGGGGGACTCAAGACTTCTTGGATCAAGAGCCCTGTTCTTTGGGGCCAGGTCACTTTTTTTTAGTGTCTCAGCACACAGAAAGTGTCTGTTGTGCTATGATAAAATCAGTCCTGTGTCCCTGATCACATCTCCCATTGCTATATTTTGCTTTTATTCTTTTCCCATGGGGTTTTTCTCATGGCTTAGCCAGAGCAACAGGTGGCTGACTATTAACCCCTGCACTCTGGTCTGATCTACAAGCAGCTGGCCTAGAGACCTGAGGCTCAGAATGTCTATCACTGAAGATGAATCCAGTCTCTCCTACTCCCTCCCATCCCCTGCCCCCACCCTCACCCCCACCCCCGCACTGGCTACTGGAACAGTCTGGATGAATCCTGACTCATTGGTAAGCACATGTAATATATGAGTCCAGTTTCAGCATCCAGGTTTTTCTTTCCTCTGTTGTAAACAACAGTGGTTGAGTTCAAGGGATGAAGACTCATGCTATTCATGAGGAGGGAAAAGACTGTAAAAAAAAAAAAAAAATTGTGAAGTGCTTACATAATAATGAGCTCTTGTTCAACAACTCCAGAGCCCAGCTCTCAACAGGCAATATCTCATTTTGTGAAAGTCACTCAGTCATGTCTGACTCTTTGTGACCCCATGCACTATACAGTCCACGGAATTCTTCAGGGCAGAATACTGGAGAGGTTAGCCTTTCTGTTCTCCAGGGGATCTTCCCAACCCAGGGATTGAACCCATCTGAATTGCAGATGGATTATTTACCAGCTGAGGCTCCAGGGAAGCCTAAAAAATATGGAATGCTTCATGAATTTGTGTGTCATCCTTGTGCAGGGGCCATGACAAACTTCTCTGTATCGTTACAATTTCAGTATATGTGCTGCCAAAGCGAGAGCAAATATCTCGTTGGATCCTACTAAAAATCCCATAAACTGTACGTGCATCATTATATTCACTGTGGGGTAACCAAAGATCTGCCTAAGGTCCTCTAAGCCATATATTCCCTTCCATCAGATCAGAAACAATTGCAGCCTCTGAATCCTTTGCAAGAAACTTTTTATTTGTCTCCATTAGTTTAGACACACTGTGAGGGTTAAATTTATGTGTCAACTTCACTGTGAGTTGAGATGACCAGATCACAGGTCAAAGATTAACACTAGGAGAATCTGGAAGGGAACTCCTGGGAAAGATTAGCATTGAAATCAGTAATTGAGTCAAGACATCAGCCCTCACCAGTGTGGGTGGGCATCACTTTATCATCTGGGGGCTTGGATGGAACAAAGGCAACTGTTCGCCTTCTCTCTCTTCTTGGCTATGAATACTGGAGCTTCTAGCTCCTGAACCTGGAAACTCCAGTACATACACAAGTGGCTCCCTGGTTCTCAGATCTTTAGTTTTGACTTAGAGCTACATCATCACTTCCATTGCTTTCAACCTTAAGATTAGGTCTGAATTATACCATTAAGATTAGGTCTGAATTACACCATTAAGTCAGAGAAGGCAATGGCACCCCACTCCAATACTCTTGCCTGGAAAATCCCATGGACGGAGGAACCTGGTAGGCTGCAGTCCATGGGGTCGCTAAGAGTTGGACACGACTGAGCGACTTCACTTTCACTTTTCACTTTCGTGCATTGGAGAAGGAAATGGCAACCCACTCCAGTGTTCTTGCCTGGAGAATCCCAGGGAAGGGGAAGTCTAGTGGGCTGCCGTCTATGGGGTCGCACAGAGTCGGACACGACTGAAGCGACTTAGCAGCAGTAGCAGGATACCATTAAGAACAGAGCGCGGGCGGCTGCAGCGGCGCACAGAGCGTGGCCGAGAGGAGCTACCCCACGTGCGAGGTCAGGGGCAGACCGGGAGGACCCCATGCAAAGGGGCGGCGACCAAGAGGAGTTACCCCATGTCGGAGGTCAGGGGCGGCAGCCGAGAGTGCCAGGCTGCGACACCGCAGGAGCAGCCGAGAGGACTTACCCTGCGTCCGAGGTCAGGGGCAGCGGCCGGGAGGAGCTACCTCACGTCGAGGTCAGGGGCAGCGGCCGGGAGGAGCTACCCCAAGTCCGAGGTCAGGGGCGGCAGCCAAGAATGCCAAGCTGCGACATCACAAAAGCGGAGAGGAGATACAGCCGCACGAGGCCAGGGGCGGCGGCAGGGAGGAGCTACCCCCATGCCCAAGACCACGGGCGGCGGGTGGGAGGAGCAACCCCACGTCCAAGGAGCGGTGGCTGCGCGGGCCCAGGAGGGCGTAGAGGAGCTATACCACGTCAAGGTCAGGAGGGGCGACGGTGAGGAGATACTCCTCGTTTTAGAAAAGGCAGAGGAACCAGAGATCAAATTGCCAACATCCGCTGGATCATGGAAAAAGCAAGAGAGTTCCAGAAAAACATCTATTTCTGCTTTATTGACTATGCCAAAGCTTTTGACCTGT
>NW_011480468.1:15837-18851 GCF_000754665.1 Bison bison bison
GCACACAGAACAATATATCATGGAGGACAGCAGTTGGTTTTCCATGAGCGTCTCTTTATTTACTTATCTTTTAATTCATTTTTATTGAGTAGATTTGCATTACAATGTCATATTAGTTTCTTGCTTAACAACGAAATAAGTCATATGGATCTGTTTATCCACTCTCGCTTTAGATTTCCTTCCTGTTTAGATCACCAAGAAGATAACTTTCTTCCTGACAGTTTCTTTACAACTATCTTCCCAAGGATAATTGCAACATGTGGGTGTCCAGCACATATCCAGGTGTCATATTAGATTCTAGAAGCACATGTCCATGCCAGTCCGACCCCTTCCAGAGTCTACATTTCCACAGCAACCCCCGCCCCCGAGGATCGCTGTTCCTTTTCACATCCACACTGAGCACATGTCTGAAACCATGCTGTTTTCCCTCCACGATATCCCCATGTTTTAGATTTCAGTATCCAAGCACACAGAAGAAAGCTCCTGATGGAGCCAGTGCTCTAGGCAGGGGCAGTATACTTGTGTAAAATGGGCACCATGTGATGCCCTCACCACAGGGAGGACGGGGCTGAAGCTAAGCCACAGGCCCTGGGGCATCCTGAGGCTCTCAGAATCTCCAACAGCTGAGCCCGAAGCTCGGCAAGTCTCGCTTCCAGGAAAATACCCTGAGGTCTGTCACTCTCCTGAGGGGCAGGATGACGCTCTTGCATTAAACGGGGCAGCCCAGTGGGGTATTGGACCAGCTTCTCGGTGACAGCCTGGACAGGAGGTTTCCTGCCCAGACTGAAGTGCCTGAGCTGGGAGCAGTGGCTCAGGGCAGACAAGATGGCCTCCACCCGGGAGTCCTTGATCCCACACAGACCTAAGTCCAGTCAGTCCTGCAGGGTGGCTACAACTTTCTCCAGCAGAATGTGGAGGACCTCAGGTCTAAAGTCAGTCACGGTGACCCCACTCAGGTCCAGGCCTTTAGCTGACTGATGTTTGGGCTCTGGGACTGGGGGGTCGAGTCTGATTCTGTCAGCCAGCAGTTGGTTATTGACAGGTTATTCAAGGGGGACGGCAGGCACCTGGGGAGAAACCAAATAATTAGTTCTTGGAAACTGGAGTGCTAGGTTGCACACACGCGATAGACAAATGGTTTGTACAGAACTAACATTGGTCTGACCATCAATTCAGGGTCAATACACTGAGTGTCACGTCTCATGCTAGGCTGAGCACTGTCACCTTCACTGCAGGGTTAAGTCACGTCACAGAATCTGGAAGGTACACCTCCTCATCTATCAAGTAGAGTCAACACACCCCACTTCCTTATGGATGAATGAAGGTCATGGAATCACTAGAACAGTGAGAGCCAGAGTCTCCATCGAGTCTGGACATCACTGAATATTAGTGTTGGGAGATGAGATTTAAAAATGATTCCAGTTAAGGCTTCAGTCGAGGTTGAGCTCTAGATGCCTATATCTCTGGACAGGGTGGCTCTAGCGAGACATGCATAAGGAACCAACTTACACAAGATCCCACAACACGAAATGTGATGCCAGACCAAAGGGGCTTACATACATCCCTGCATCGTCTTCAACTTTCTATCCCTTTTTATTATCCTTTTCTCTCAGCTTGATTAAGAGCATCTCCAGAATCATGCTTTTCCCACATGTTAATTAACAGGTCCACTGTGGGCACAAACCTGTGGAGCATAGAGCTTCTCTTCAAGAATGCTTGGATCTGATGCAGTTTCCTCACTTCAGTGTCATTTCTAACTTACTTAATTTTATCATTTCAACATAGACACCTCCACAAAAGGAGGGAATTACAAATGCTGGGATGCAAACATCCCAGTCAATCCTCTATATCTCCCCAGCTGGGTATGTCACAAGAGCCACGAGACCAATTCAGCCCCCTACCCCCTACATTTGTGTGGTTATGGGATGCCACACTTTAGGAGAGTGCAAGAAAGGAGAGGGTACTTTTGAAATTCTAGGGTTGTGTTCAGTGTTACCCAGCTCGTGGTCCACTCTCACCTGAGCATGTGGTTCAGGCATCCTTCAGGGAGGGAGGGAGACTCCAGATGGAGATCCAGGAGGTGGCCCAGCCTCAGGAACTGAGACGTAATTTGGACAAAGTGATCCTGCTCCTGCTTCGTGAAGGCAGTCAGGTGGATGGGAGAGAGGCAGAGTCTCTGCAAATTATTCATCTTTCCCAGAAAAGGAGCAAACATGGCCAGCATGGGCATATGCCAGGGCCAATTCCCACTCACCTGGACACATCCAGCTGCACCATGCTCAGGATCTTCACAGTGCCATCCACGGGCATAGAGACAGTCTTCAGCTTCTTGCTGCGCAGGTGGATGGAGGATTTACTCTGCTCCACCCACCTGAGGATGTAGGTGAGGAAGTTGTCCAGAGTCCTTTTCTTCAGGCAAAACCGTCAGTGGAGCCAAGTGCTGCTTTGTGGTTGAGCTCTGCTCAGCCACTGGTGCCGTTTGTGAGCCTGAGCACCAGACCACATGCTCCAGAAGTTCTGGCCAGTACGTCATAAATCCAGGACCCTCAGTTTGCACCTCGTAGGGAAAGGAGACTAATTGGGATGCATTCAAATCCTCACAGAATTAAAAAAAAAAAAAAACCAGCCTCATAATTTGACAACAGCCTGCCCACCTCTGCTCCTCTGCTGTAACTTAACATTCCTGATGTTGTCTGCTGCCTTGCTCTCTACCTCTCTGCCTCACTTTCCTCCAACTCCCTTTGCCCTCTTATCCTTTCTATTTCTCCACTTTAGTAACTTATGCATGACTTTGAGGAGGTAGGGAATGTTCTTTCAGGCTCCCATTCACTAAAGGCACTCATATGCTTCCAGAAGCTATTTCCCTTAGCATGCAAAGGCTTCTTCATTGCCATCTTCAGAACCCTTTCCATCCACTTGCCCTCAACCCAGCTGTCTCCTCTGGGACACCCAGGATTTTATCAGGGTGCCTTGATCACACTCACCTGGAACGAACCTTCTGGGCCAGCAGGACA
>NW_011480469.1:0-497 GCF_000754665.1 Bison bison bison
GATTGTCCTCATTTCTTTTAATTCGTTTTTCTTTTATCCTCTCTGATTCATTTATTTCTACCATTCTATCTTCTAATTCACTAATCCTATCTTCTGCCTCTGTTATTCTACTATTTGTTGCCTCCAGAGTGTTTTTAATTTCATTTATTGCATTATTCATTATATATTGACTCTTTTTTATTTCTTCTAGGTCCTTGTTAAACCTTTCTTGCATCTTCTCAATCCTTGTCTCCAGGCTATTTATCTGTGATTCCATTTTGATTTCAAGATTTTGGATCAATTTCACTATCATTATTCGGAATTCTTTATCAGGTAGTTTCCCTATCTCTTCCTCTTTTGTTTGGTTTGGTGGGCATTTATCCTGTTCCTTTATCTGCTGGGTATTCCTCTGTCTCTTCATCTTGTTTAAATTGCTGATTTTGGGGTGTCCTTTCTGTATTCTGGCAGTTTGTGGAGTTCTCTTTATTGTGGCGTTTCCTCGCTGTGTGTGCGTTTGT
>NW_011480469.1:2716-5809 GCF_000754665.1 Bison bison bison
TTCCATGCGCGGGCCTGGTGGTGTCTTAGGTTAGGGCTGGCTTTTCGTGTGATAGATATCCCACAGTCTGGTTTGCTAGCCCAAATTATTTTGCTCAGATAGCGCTCAGGGGATTCAGGCCAGGTCCTTACTCTAAGCGATGCAGCCTACGCCGCACCTCCCTGCCCAGCCCCCACTTGCTAATGGCGGATACAGGCATCTGCGCTGCTTCTACGCTGGGGAGTTACCATAGGGCTCGCAATCTGCGGGTTTTAATTGTTTATTTATTTTTTCTCCCTGTTATGTTGCCCTCTGTGCTTCCAAAGCTCGGCACAGATTCGGCAGTGAGAAGGTTTCCTGGTGTTTGGAAACTTCTCTCTTTTTAAGACTCCCTTCCCGGGACGGAACTCCGTCCCTCCCTCTTTTGTCTCTTTTTTTGTCTTTTATATTTTTGCCTACCTCCTTTCGAAGACTTGGGTTGCTTTTCTGGGTGCCTGATGTCCTCTGCCGGCATTCAGAAGTTGTTTTGTGGAATTTACTCGGTGTTTAAATGCTCTTTTGATGAATTTGTGGGGGAGAAAGTGTTCTCGCCGTCCTACTCCTCTGCCATCTTGGCTCCTCCCCCCAATCTGTCTTTCTTATACCAAAGCTTATTAGATGGTTAATTATCTAGAGAGATTGAAATACTTAAACTCTAAACATAGATTACTGTCCATGAGAGTAATTGTTCTTAACCAATAGTTTAACTGGGGTAATGCTCACCATTTGTCCTCTATAAATCATTCTTTAGCTTTAGGCAGCAGGCTCCTTAGTTTATGATAGTCATTACGTAGGAGATAATGTCCTGCAATTTTGCAAGTGTATGCAAAATTCAGATATTTTCATTATCCCACAGGAACTTGCCTTAGTAGGAATACAGAGTTCCAAAACAGGCAGAATGTTTAATTTAAGGTAAATGAAGGATTAATTTTCACAATAGAACTACAAATAGAATGCTAATTAAAGAATTTCATAATGAAAGGCTGTTTTCTATTGAGAACATGAACAGCTACATTTATAAAATAGCTGAAAATCAGAGAGCCAGCAATTAAGGCCAGAAGAAGACAGAAGACAGCCACGAACCTATATTCATCGGGAAACTATTTATAGTCTCTTTATAGAGGGAAGTTGGTGTTTGGCTTCAGAGCCTCTGTCTTAATTCAAACTGCATTATGTAAATCAGCGTGTGAAGGTGGATTTCAGCCAAGAAATATACCATGTGAAATGTGAATATCCTTTTAGAAATTCAAATGTGTATACCTAATGGATGTGTATAAATGACTCAACTAAGGTCTACTAGTTCAAAAGAAAAAAAATGTTTACAACTGACACTGACATCATCACATGACTTAATTATTTCTCTGGAATTGCTTTATATATATATATATTATATCCACTGTTGGGTTTGTCTTGCAGATCTTAACTAGTGTCTTCATAAATGTCCTGGGTAAGAATGATGATTAAGCCTAAAAAATATTCTATTTACCTTCACCATTAAGCATTCATTACTTTGAATTGAGTTTATAACTCTCACTGAAATGCAGATATCTCTGAAGGGAGTTACATATACACCATGCTAGTCTCAGTAGCATTTCATCATTCATGTTTTATTAGAGCATTTTAAGTTCACTGAAAATAGGTTTTGATTTGTCTGATGGGAGAAAGAAAAACCTGGAGTCAAGATCTTTCCTAGTTGGAGAGTCATAGGTAATCATAGGTAGCAGCTAGACATTCAAATGATCAAGGAAAGGAAGAGAGGAAGAGGGTGAACACGGAGGAAAATAGGATGACACTGAATTCCAGTAACAAGGCGTATCCAACTCATATTCTTAGCTTTTCTCCTGGTGAGCTCTGCCCACAAAAAAATCAAGTATTGCTGAAAGTCTGGATGAGCTTTAATGCGTGTGGTGCTGACTTACAAATACATTATCTAAATCTGATTTCTATGCCAGCTGCTAAGAATCCACTAAACCTTTCCCAGAGAAATAGTGCTTTAAATAGTGATAAAACCTTGGTTCTGCCGTAAAACTCTATGTAAACAATGTAGACACATAACTATTAGTTGTCCACTGTGACATAATAAGCCATGCCCCAATATAGTGACAAACTTCTTATAATTTCTCCCAGTTCTATGAGTTTATTGGGGTTTCTGCTTCATGTGATGTCATGTTATGTTGGACTGTCGTTATCCGGAGCCTGGATGGGTGAGAATGGCTAAAGTGGGCATTTACATTGTTGGCAGGATGTGGGCTCTTGACCTGGTGCCCAGCTGGCAAACCACCAAGGCACTTACACACAGTCTCTCATTAGACTTGGACTTATAGCATGGCTGTTGGTACCAAGAGGAAACATGCCAAGAGACAAAAAGGAGAAGCTGTGAGGCTGTTAAGGGCTACACCCAGAACTGGCAATGAGTCACTTCAGCCATATTCTATGAGGCAAAGCTGTCACA
The DNA here is from genome assembly GCF_000754665.1 of Bison bison bison. Classification (NCBI taxonomy): domain Eukaryota; kingdom Metazoa; phylum Chordata; class Mammalia; order Artiodactyla; family Bovidae; genus Bison; species Bison bison. Next base: position 5,187 of record NW_011480469.1, read on the forward strand.
CAGAGCCCACCAGGATTCAAGGGAGTAGAGAAATAAACTCCATCCTCAGGAGAATGGCAAAGTCACATTTCAAAAGAGGAGGTGGGAGTTTTACTTCTTCTTTTCCAATTTGGATTCCTTTTATTTCTTTTTCTGCTCTGATTGCTGTGGCCAAAACTTCCAAAACTATGTTGAATAGTAATGGTGAAAGTGGGCACCCTTGTCTTGTTCCTGATTTTAGAGGAAATGCTTTCAATTTTTCACCATTGAGGATAATGTTTGCTGTGGGTTTGTCATATATAGCTTTTATTATGTTGAGGTATGTTCCTTCTATTCCTGCTTTCTGGAGAGTTTTTATCATAAATGGATGATGATTTGCAGATGACATGATCCTCTACATAGAAAACCCTAAAGAATCCACCAGAAAATTACTAGAAATAATCAATGACTACAGTAAAGTTGCAGGATATAAAATCAACACACAGAAATCCCTTGCATTCCTATACACTAATAATGAGAAAACAGAAAGAGAAATTAAGGAAACAATTCCATTCACCATTGCAACGGAAAGAATAAAATACTTAGGAATAGATCTACCTAAAGAAACTAAAGACCTATATATAGAAAACTATAAAACACTGGTG